>NC_088368.1:29485022-29557522 GCF_034508935.2 Berghia stephanieae | reverse complement strand
AGAAATTACTTTCTGATGGACTAGCATCAAATGCAAAAACAGCTACAAAGTCCAAGATACAAGGTCCATTCCAAAATGAGTTTCCTGCATCTGTAAAATCAAAACTATTCAAAGGTGGTGAACTTTCACATAAAGCACCTTTGTTTATTGCTCTATTCGTCATAGACTGATTTCAATGCACTGTTGCCTTAAACGTAACCATCTGTCAACTGTAGTGATGTAAGCAACTTTATCAATGGACCTGATGACTTCTTTGTGGCGAATTTTATGTTTTTCTCAAATCTTTCCCCATAGACGTTTTTCTTCATTTTAAGTAAAGTAAACGAAAGTCATAGATCAGATAAATAATCGGAATGATTCAGTGCTTCTCATCCATAAAACTCCCAAGAGTGGTTTACGATCCAAAGCATTGTCATGGTGGAATACATGCCAAGGTGTCAACAAACCGGGATGTTTCTTGGGAACAGCAGGTCTCAACTTTTCCAGAAGCACTGTTTTATTATGCATGGCATCAAAGTAGCCTGATAGGATTGGTCAATTAAGAATGAAACTGTTGTGTCAAAGGAAATCTTGTACATGACTTTGAGTGAACCTTGTTTTTTTCTGGATGCAGGTCACCATTATCTCCAGACTTGCCACTTATACAGATTGAATCGGTTTACACAGATTTTTGGGGGGTCCAAAATTAGCCATATTCTGATTTTTTTCCCCTTTTTGTTTTTTATACCAAAATTTTTGAGTAAATAAGATTTTAAAATATTGTGTTCTTTTCTCAAATATTAATACGACACAAATGGAACTACATTACATTACATCAATTTAAAGCATGTTAAAGTGATTTTTCATATAAATAAATTAAAATTCTAACATTTTGGATAGATAAAGATTTTGTTCATCATATTCTGATTTTATTTGCTGTCTCTCCATTTTTAAAAGAAACAAAACATCATCTATACTATATGATTATAATAAGACCTACCTTAATAAGAAGAATATCAGAATCCACGGCCTTTGTTTTATTCAGTTAAACTAAATATGAATTGTTTTTCCCCTAAATACAGGTGTTTGTTCAGTTTCCTGTGACATGCTTGCATACAACCATCAGACAAATCTAATGAAATACGTAACAAGTCGTTAAGCAATCACATTATAGCATAATGGTTGAAATAATGTGAAACTTAACACCTGTTTGACTTTTAATAAAGGTTGAATTGAATATTTGTTTCCCTTTATTGGTTGATCAGTGATTAAATTTTTTTACTTATTACTTGTGCATGTTTTCTCTTTACAGGCTAAGATCCAAAAACACCAGGCATTTGAAGCAGAAGTGGCAGCCCACGCCAATGCCATTGAGGCCTTGGATGAGATGGGTAAAGAGATGATTAGCCAGGAACACTTTGCTTCGGAGACCATCCAGGTACGGAATAGTCCAGAAAATGTTTAATGAAGAATAATGATTTGTCACATGTTGTGATGACATAAAGATCTGGGGCCTTTTTTCTTTCATGAGGAAGGAGCTTTAGATAAGAAATAAAATAAAATTGAAAAAAGATTGTAGTTTATTGAGGCATCTGTATATAAAAAAAAATTAAGCCTTTGACTTAATACCATAATGTGTAAGGAATTCTCTTTATATGACAGAATGTATAGATATAATTAATCTAGCTTTAGCATAGGAATTATGTCAACACGAACCACCTATGTGGATAAGAAGACGAGTAAGTTGATTGTATATGTTCAACTCTGTAAGGGCAAGCCAACTGAAATCCCGTTTCTCTCAAATTATGTTTTTTTCCCCATAATATATTGCAAATCTCCTTTCAGTCAAAGAGAAGCAACGATGATTTGACTAAGGCTTCATTAAAGTCTTAAGTCACATCCCACTTTCTGGTCACTTGATGAAAAGGGAGTATGAGGTCCTAGGTCAGAGTAAAATGGAACTTGGGTGACGGGTAATTTAATGTTTTTAAAACTGTTCATTTAACCTCAGGCCAGACTTGATGAGCTCCACCGTCTGTGGGAGAAGCTACTGTCTAGTCTAAAGATCAAGGGGACCAAACTCCAGCAGGCCTTGAAGCTGGTACAGTTCATGAGGGAGTGCAGGGAAGTTATGTTCTGGATCAATGACAAGGTGAGCAAAATGATGATATTCAAATTTACTGGGTTATTGCTGCCGTCTTAGGGGGAAAAGGCTGTATATTTCTTTGTAACAAGTAGCCACTTACAGCCTTTTTCCTTATTTCGGCAGATTGGATCATTTGACTTTCAATTCTGAAGAAAGATGTTTTCCGTAAAAATGATAATCAACACTTGAGTTGCTTTGACATGCATAGATTTTGAAAATTAATTATATCAAGGGGCAATTTACATGCTAATCTTTTAAATTAATGTAGGATGAAAAGGGGAAAGTGTAGAAGAGGAAAATTATGTGGAGAAAAATGCTGGAGTCATTGATAGTTACTTAACAAAAAGACAATCTTGATAATGTTTGTACCCTTCATTTATGTACTTAACCATTTTGAATTAATTTTTTTTCTTATAGGATGCTTTTGTAACATCTGAGGAGTTTGGAATTGACTTGGAACATGTTGAAGTTTTGCAAAAGAAGTTTGATGAATTTCAGAAGGTATCAATCATTCTGTGTATCTATTTCATTTGTTGATGCTGATGCATTTAAGGAAAAGCTCAATACTCACAAACCGTTTTTAAGATATTTACCATTAACTTTATAGATCATTGTGAATGTGTTGTCAATGTATATTTTATTTTATCATTTATTTAAATTATTAAGTTTTCCTTTGTGAAGGATATTGAGGCTTCAGTATAATTGTTTCATTAATTCACTATTATTTTTTACTTAATTTACTGAAAGTTAGAAAAAGAATTACCATTGTACTTTGCTTATCAGTTCTCCTGACTTACTAACCAGACTGTTGATTACAATAGTCCAACGGATGGTAACTGAAAGTCACTGAAAAAAACAAGTTCAAATGAGGCAAAAAAACAAAAACAAACCAAACTACCTTTTGGTCTAATATTATCCTACATTGATAGTTTATTAAGATCGATTTATATCATTTATTTATACACTGGATTATAGTTTAATGATAAAATGACAAGTCGGACTCAAGCCCTCAGCATATTAGGCTGCTATGATTTACCACAATCTTGGGGGTAATCTATTGGCACAATGACTTGCAGCTTTAATATTAGAAATCTTTTTGTTTAAATGTATTAACACTCGAGACATTTTTTCTTCTTCTCAGGTTTTTAGTTATGTAGTGTTCAAAGTACTTAAAAGTTAATATCCACTCACATTTGTAGTCTTGATTAGGAGAAAAGAAATTAAATCTTTATTTAGCCATCTCAGTTTAATCTCTATTCCACATGAAATGACTTTTTAAAAAAAATTTATTAATTAGTTGAAATCTAAAGAGAAATTTTTACTGTTGCTTTTTGTGAGTGGTGCCAAAGTCATGTTTTTGATACTCAATGTTCGTTATATAGTAATTAAGAAATGAAAATTATTGGTATGCATGTTTGTGCTCTTAATTGTGAAATATGTAATTTTTCAAGAAATGTTCTTCTTAGGATTGCTCAATTTCCTCTTGTTATATCCTGTCATTAGAAATAGAATGATTTCATATTTTAATATTATTATTTTGAAATAGTATGAAAAGTCTAGATTATTTTTTTGGTGTATTGCAGGACCTTCAAAACCATGAAGATAAAGTGGCTGAGGTTAACAGTTTGGCTGACCAACTGATTGCTGAGGAGCACCCAGAGCAGGACACTATCAGACAAAAGCAGGAGGTTTGTATCATTCTCTATTACTGTTGGACGATTTAGAATTACTTGAAGACCATTTGTTAAAATATTGAATTTGCCACGCAACTTTTTTATGTTTCCTTTCAAAATAATATTTCTTTCAGTTTCTGCATATCTGTCTGGTAAAAAGTTTATTTCATGTATAATTTGAACAATATTGATGATTCAAAGAGAGAGAGCTGGATGAAATTATTTTTATTTCAGTACAATATTTTCTACATAATAAGATCTTTTAGATTTTGAATTCAGTGTTGCATTTAGAAATATTTTGTAGATTTGCTTTTTTTGTGTATAACTATTTGAAATAATAGCAAAACTCGTTTGTTTTTCCAACCAAAAGCATAATTTTTGAAACTTTAATCACAGATCGGTAAAAACATTTTTCGTTTCTCTTAAATGATATGGTGTTGGCTTTTTTGAATTTTTAATCAGGAGGTGAATGGAGCTTGGCAAAGACTGAAGCAGCTTTCTCTACTGAGGCAAGAGAGATTGTTTGGTGCTCATGAGATTCAGCGATTTAACAGGTCAGTCTTGTAACTGTTTAATTATGCATTTTGGTATCACAAACAGGAAATATTAGATAACAATGATAATTGAATTCCCTTTATTCATCCCCAAGGAGTTATTTTTCTTTAGGTTCTATTTTAAGGGAAGGTTGAAATAACCTAGGCAACAATCACTAAACCGCTCAACCATGTTGCCACCACCCCCTCACCCAACCACCACTTTATGTATTCTCTTTCATCTTTGTCTTTGGTTTATATATTTTACTTTTTATTCTTTAAAAAAAATTCTTTCTGCATTTTTTTTTTCTCTTTTTTTTTTATATTGGAGATATGGTTCGATGAATATAATAAAATGCAAATTCCATGTCTGTTGTAAGTGGCAACTTAGTTCATAGCTGGTTTAAAAAGAAAATGGATTGTTATGGGTTCCATTAAAGACTAAAGCATCATCAATGAGTAAAGATTTTTTCCTTTTCACCTCTGAACAGAGATGCTGATGAGACAATCTCCTGGATCCAAGAGAAAGATGCAATTTTGTCCTCAGACGACTATGGTAGAGATCTGGCTAGTGTTCAGGCTCTGCAGAGGAAGCATGAGGGGGTGGAGAGAGATCTTGGCGCTCTGGAAGAAAAGGTAGGAATTTCACGGTTGTCCTAAAAAAAAAATTCTGTTCAAGAAATTCTACATTTTCTGTAACTCTTTCAAGTAACTATCTGAAAACTATCTGTCCAGAAATGAATATTCAACGTTATATTCTAGCTCCTGTTAAGTTTTTAGTACTTTGTTTTAAAGGGGGCAATGGTGTTTAAATATGTTTCAAACAGAACAAGTTAAAATAAACATAAACAGATGCTTGTATACAAACTGCGATGTAAAGCAGAATGTTTCTATCGTTCTGCATTATTATATGGTTTGGTGTATAAATTGATAAATGAAAAAAAAAAATATAAAATTGTTTTTTTTTTTGGTCATCTTTTTCAACATATTGCTTTAATTAAAACTTGATATTTGATGGTTGGCGGAAGTAGGTTATAAATATATCATTAAAAAATATTTACTTTAAATATTGATTTTATTGTTATGAAAGATTTTTAAAAATCCCTCATTTTTATATGCATTAATATTTTGTGATATATTTTCCCCCCTTGTCCCTAAAGGTGTCGACCCTAAGTGCTGAGGCAGACCGTCTGCAGGAAATACATCCCAATCAGTCTGATGAGATCAAGAATAAACAACAGGAAATTCTACAAAATTGGGAAACCCTGAAAGAAAAGGTGAACATCCATTTTATTCCCCCCCCCCCCCCCCCCCCCTCTCTCTCTCTCTCTCTCTAAGTATTTTTTAAAATTTAGTTTTTACAGAGGAATTCATCAATGTCATGAATATATTTTTCTTTCTTTTTTTTTTTTTTCCTTATTAAATATATAGAGCTTATTTTATTTGAATTTTGTGAGACAAAAGTGACCAAAAATAATTAAAGTGATCTGATGGTGGCCTAGAATAGTTGTATGAATGTACAATTTGGGTTCAGCTCTTTGGATTCTAAATCAATGATTGATTTGCATTCGAAGGAGAGATAATTGTTGGTCGTATATGTTGTAATGTAAAAAAATATATTTTCTGTTTTTGCTTTCAAGCGCTTTGTTTCTGTGACAGCCCTACAATTTGTATAGATTTAATCTCTCTCTCTCTCTCTCTCTCTCTCTCTCTCTCTCTCTCTCTCTCTCTCTCTCTCTCTCTCTCTCTCTCTCTCTCTCTCCTCTCTCTCTCTCTCTCTCTCTCTCTCTCTCTCTCTCTCTCTCTCTCTCTCTCTCTCTCTCTCTCCTCTCTCTCTCTCTCTCTCTCTCTCTCTCTCTCTCTCTCTCTCTCTCTCTCTCTCTCTCTCTCTCTCTCTCTCTCTCTCTCTCTCTCTCTCTCTCTCTCTCTCTCTCTCTCTCTCCTCTCTCTCTCTCTCTCCTCTCTCTCTCTCTCTCTCTCTCTCTCTCTCTCTCTCTCTCTCTCTCTCTCTCTCTCTCCTCTCTCTCTCTCTCCTCTCTCTCTCTCTCTCTCTCTCTCTCTCCTCTCTCTCTCTCCTCTCTCTCTCTCCTCTCTCTCTTCTCTCTCTCTCTCTCTCTCTCTCTCTCTCTCTCTCTCTCTCTCTCTCTCTCCTCTCTCTCTCTCCTCTCTCTCTCTCCTCTCTCTCTCTCTCTCTCTCTCTCTCTCTCTCCTCTCTCTCTCTCTCTCTCTCTCTCTCTCTCCTCTCTCTCCTCTCTCTCCTCTCTCTCACACACCACCAGCAAAATTTTAGATGAAAATTGTTTAAAATTTTGTCAATTTACTCACAAATTGCTATTTGAACAATTGAATTACATTACATCAATTCTAAAGCATTGTAAAGTGATGATAATACATGTAGACATAGGTGAAGATGATGTGTTTTGGGCTGATGCAGATTTTTTTTTTTTGAAATTCGGATTTTCTCCCCAAACTATTCCGATTTTTTGTTTGTTTGTTGCCTATGGTAAATCTGCGGCAATTCTTGATTGTCTTTTCACTTTGTCCTCTACCACTTTTGGCTGTTTATTTTGTTTATTGTCACCATCAACATTTGAAGGAAGAAATTATTTAGGTCAACAATTCATGTATCTGTCTATTAATTGATTGTCAATAAATGAAGAAAGGAAGAAATTTGTGCTTTTGTCTACTTCTATTTTCAATTTTACATTTGAACCCTCCCCCCCAAAAAAAACAAAAACAAACCGACATGAGTTTTATTTTCACGATATCATATTCCCATTCTATGTAGTATTAAACTGATATTATTAAATTATGAGCGTGAATTATCAAAGTGTGTGGTATTGTCATATTGTATTTAAAATAGATGTTGTTAAAGTCTCTATGTATTCACTGTATTTTTTAGGTCACCAACCGTAGAACCCGCTTGGATGACTCGTATTACCTTCAGCGTTTTCTGGCTGACCACAGAGACTTGGTATCCTGGGCTTCTGATATGAAAGCCATCATATCAGCTGATGAACTAGCCAAAGATGTGGCTGGAGCAGAGGCTCTGCTTGACAGACACAATGAACACAAGGTAAAGTCCTGTTCCCATGTCATTTGACAGGACTTATTCCTAGTATCATAACTTTTTATTTAAAATCATCAGTGTACTATTGTGAAGTCAATGTCCACAAAGTTGCAATTATAATATATCTATCAATTGTTAAGATTACAGTGATTGCCAATTTAAAGGAAAATACTTTAAAGTAGGGTTCTATTCCAGACTTAATAGAATATAAAAATTATTTGTCCAATTGCAAATGTTTAGAATTGAATAGTTTTGATGGTAATTTATCACACAATTAAATTTTTTAAATGGCTTGTAAAATTTACCAGTGTAAACTATATACTTGTAGTTTACATACAAACAATATTGTTTTGAATGCTCTTTTAAATGTTTATATTCCTATATATCTTTATTAATCTCTCTGAAAATAAATAAATGATTGATTAGAATTGGTTCATAATCTGAATTACAAAAAGATTCAACTGTTTTTAAACTTGGAATTGAAAAAGAAGAAAGAATACTGTCATTGCATTGATTGAATGAAAATTTCCATCTGCAGGGTGAGATTGATGCAAGAGAAGACAACTTCCAGACCACTTCTCAAGCAGGCAAACGCCTGGTTGATAGCAACCATTTTGCTTCAGAAGAAGTCAAGGAAAAGGTAAGAAAAATAAAACCCCAAGAAAAAAACAATTTTTTTTTGTTTAAAGTCACAGACTCAATTACCTGTTTAACGTTTTTGACTGTAAGTATTAATATTTTGAACTGGGATAGATGACCAGGTATTTTTAAGTAATTATTTTCAAATGAGTACAAAGTAAGTAATATAGAACTTGTATTTTGCATTTGTAAGATATTTTTGATTCTTGATTTCTGAAAACCTGATTTGTCTATTTGGTATAAGTATAATATTTATTATCATCAATATAATTGCAGTTGGAACTGCTAAGCCACGAGAAGCACAGTCTACTTGAACTGTGGGAAGAGAGGCGTGTGCTGTATGAGCAATGCATGGATCTTCAACTGTTCCTTCGGGATACAGAGCAAGCAGACACCTGGATGACTAAGCAAGAGGCCTTCTTGGTCAATGATGATCTCGGTGACTCCCTGGATAGTGTTGAAGCCCTTACCAAGAAGCATGGTGATTTTGAAAAATCACTTATTGCCCAAGATGAGAAGATAAAGGTATGCATATGTTATCATACACCATTGTTGTTTTTGTTGTTGTTGTTATTATCCAGGTAAGGTATGAGCATTGGCTTTTATTTCCATGTCGTTGGTGTATGCAGAGATGAGTGGTGACATAAATTGAAACTGGTCAGTTCGAAGAAACCTTTTTGAAAATTCACTAAATTTCAAAGCAAGAACTCGTATCCACATTCTATTATGTCACATCCTTTTACATAATGCAATACTCAAAGCATGAGCAAACATCATTAAATGAATAGCTGATCACTCAGGATCCAAATCAACGTGATTCAGAAGTTAAATTCTAGAGGAATGCCTAGAGGACATTTTGAAACAAAGGGAAGGTTTGATATGTAATAGACTTCTAATTTGAAGTGTTATAGCACTGGATAAATTATGTATTAATTAATTGCTTTGTTCTCTTCCAGGCCCTGGACGAGTTTGCCACTAAACTGATTGAGAGTGAGCACTACGCTGCTGAGGACGTTGCAGCCAGAAGAGACCAGGTGAGGCTTCCTTTAATACATTCTTTTCATTTTTATTTTACATTTATTATAAGCCCTAGGAATTTTCATAAATTCTAGAAAGATAATTAAAGCTGTCAAATTCACTCCTTTGTTTTCTTTGATGGTTTTTTGACAAGTTTTTAAAAAGGACTGAGGTGATATACGTTTTATGTGGACACTACACTATCTTTTTTTTTGCAGATAGTGTTAAATAATCATAGATGCTGCAAGGTTATAATATAACGAATATCAATAAAATATGTTCTTTTTAAAAAAAAAAAAAATTAAAAATAGGTCTCTTATTGTCATACATTTGGCCTAGGATGAGAAAAAGTGCGATGTTGATCATATTTAACCATGTCTCTGATGATTAATGCGTAATGGAATATTCTCTCTTTCAATTTGTCATGATTTAAAGAACTCATTGAAATTTGATCTTGTATGTTAAAATCCTCAACAGCTTCTGGAGCGTCGCACTGCCCTTCGAGAGAAATCCAATGCCAGAAGGCACATGCTGGAACAATCGTACGAGTTCCAGATTTTCGAGAGAGATTGTGATGAGACCAAGGGCTGGATCAATGAGAAGCTCAAGACAGCCTCTGATGAAAACTACCTGGTAATTTCTTTGATGTGTCAACTGTTAGATGGTTTGGTTTAAACTTATACAAATTCGTATCACCAATTATCTCCGCTTTCTCAGTTATTTGATTTTATGATTATTCTATTGTAGAAGTAATTGAGTGACAGCTTTGCAATATAAATATTAATTGATAGAGACAAAGATTGTAAGATGAAATTCATAGTTTACCAAGATTTAGCTTTAAATATAAGAAAGATGTGGACCTGTATGAAGAAGAAATACCAATTTCAACATTTTTTAAATAAGAAAATGATGGCTTTTTATTTAAGTATGTTTAATATATTATATTTTTTGCCGATGGGATGCATCAAATGGTATGGCATTGGCAGCTCTGTGTTGGTTGTGATGGTGACTATGTCAAAAAATAAAGTAAATGATCTTTAGCTGAGATTTCAAGCTTCTTTTTTTGGATGTATTATTATTAACAAATTATTCCTAAAAACGAGGGAGTTATTACGGAAATTGCAAAACTTTTCAGCCCACCCTCTTATAGGATGATCTACCCAAACAGGTCTTATAATGTCCTCAGATAAGCGTAGTTTCCTGGCAAAGATACTTATTCATTCATTCTAAAAGACAAGGCTCAACAATTTCTCATTGTCTTATTTCAGGATCCAACCAATCTCCAGACCAAGCTTCAGAAACACCAGAACTTTGATGCTGAAGTGGAAGCAAACAGGAACAGGATAGAGAGTATCCAGACCACTGGCCAGGAACTCATTGGCAAGGACCACTATGCTAAGGGACCCATCAAGTATGTTGTATTTCAATGATCTTACCTTATATTATTTTGTTATTTTCAATTTAGCACTTTAAAGATGGGGTCCCCATAGCTCAGTTGGTAGAGCACTCACTTCACAAGCAAAGGGAATGGGGGATTCTCGAGGCAGGTGGAACTTGAACTGATACTGTTAGGGTTCAACACAAAGACTATTCCTCTGTGTCACACATATTATATGAGAAGTAGTATAATAGTTAAAATAAAATAGACAACACTTTCTTGCTGTTGTTAGCAAAGCCAATCTTTTATTTAAACTTCTGAGGATCTCTTTGCCTGTTGGTATATGGGGAATGTGATTCACATTATTCCAAATTGTCTATTTCAGGGAGAGAATTGATGAGATTGAAGAGCTCTGGGCAAAACTACTCCAACAGACAACCAAGAAAGGTAATTTCAGAGTTATAATTGCCCAAAATCATGCAGCTCCGCCGTCCTTTATCCTTGACCTTTTTCATCAAGTTTAGAAAGAAAAAGAATCTCTGAATCCAAGCATGTTGTTGTGGAAAACAAAGATTATAAAATGTGACTTGCCAATCACATTTCAATAACTGGACATTTTGCCATTCACTTTTTTATTCTTCTTTTATTTAGTAGAACTGTCAATGGACTCTTTGAAAAATAAATAAAAAACACTGAATATATATATATATATATATATATATATAATTTGGACGACACAGCAAAAGGCATTTAATGATACAATTTTCACCCAAATGGGATGGAGAGGGAAGTACAAAGCTTTGGCAAGATATGAAACGTAGTCCATGAGTATAGCTTATTTTTTTGTTGCATTTTGCATTATGGGTACATGATCATTGATCGTTCCAGTCATCTCTAAGATTTGATAACTTGTTGAGTGAAATTTTTCAATACCTCTATATGGGGCTGTGCTAAAAGGTTGTTTTAGCGAAGACATTCATTTTAAACTTATTTTGAAAAGCTGAGGAATGATTAAACTTTAATAGATTCTCTGGAATTAATAATTAAAACTACGATCCCTAATACAGAGCATCTGATACCATAAGTATAGCAGCTACAGCTATTTAAAGTATCGTAAAAGGATGAACAAAATATATTTAAAAAACTACAATGGGTAACTTAAAGTGATGGCACTCAAACTAATTGTTACAACATAGAATAATTACTGCCATTTTCCCCATTGCTATTATAGTTTACAATTTCAAACGAGGTTCATATGATAAAATGTTCTCTTTGTTTTAAGGTAAAAAATTGGGTGAAGCATCTCATCAACAGCAGTTCAATCGCAATGTGGATGATGTCCAATCATGGCTGGCAGACATTGAAAGTTCCCTTATCTCTGAGGACTATGGCAAGGTGAGGAAATTATAAAACACTGAATTATTGAGATTGTGGCGTGAACCAATCTATCATTATCATATGTGTCTCAGTTGCATTCACCATAATCATCTAACATTGTCAAATGTATTAATTGTATTTTTGGTATTTTTATTTTTTTACTTTCGTATATGATAAAATCAAATTTTCAAATCTGTAATCATCGCTTTCCTTCTTTCCTTTGTTGATAAGTTTTACTCATGACTTTGCTATTTGAAAGTAAAAATGAATTATTTTTTATCTTTAAATAAAATTTTTATTTTATCCAGTAAAAATTAACATATTGATGTACAGAAGGATTTTTTTCTTATGAATAGACTTGGCAGAATTAGATAACTACTATCCCTATAAAGCACATCAACCTTAATAAGCGGAAACTCATCTACACACTTGTTGACACAGCATTAGTATTGTCTATTAATTCTTATAGTATAAAATATAAATGCATCACTTAGTACCATTTAGTACACACCAGAGATGCTAGATGTGCAGTGTTCCTTTCCTTTTGGTTTTAACTTCCCTGACTTTCATTTTCACCTCCCTGGGTCGTTTATAGGGTCAAGATTAAACAGGTCAAAGGCTACTTATAACTCATAATGTCTGTAATAAATAAACACTGCCTTCTTTTGACTCAATTTTCTAAGCGTGCTGTGCGCTTACAAAGGAAAATGTAGTATATGTTATTCTTTTTACACATTACAAAATTAAGGAATTTGGCTTTACAACCAATCAATAATCGTCTGCTTTTCTGTCCATGTGAATAACAACAAGAGATGAAGTGAGTAGGAAAGTGCCAGAAGACAATAGAGAATAAAATTTTCGAGGCAGCGATGGGGGTTTGATCCAGAACTCCACCTGACGGGGAGAGCATGACTCTACCGTATGAGCTATCCACGATCCCAAAAAAGATCGTCTCAACCCTAGTCATTATTAGAGCTCTCTCTTCCCGACTACTTGAGATCACAGGTCCTCCGCACATATGAAGTTTTTGGTCAACCTTGATATCATTGATTATTTTGATCTTCAATGTCCGAATAAATGGAATTTCATAGAATTGAGTGAATTCCCTCTTTGTGCTGCTCTACCTGCCTTTCTACATTCTCTCAACTTTTTGTTTTTGTGTTTTGTTTATTGTTGTTCTTTTTAAACTCTTAGATGTGCTTTTGATATTGGATGTGGAGATTTTATGATGGGTGTCTGTTTAATTTATTTTCTTGATTTCGTCTTCCAATTGATTTATTTTAATAGTATAAACCGCGGATGTTTTGTGGTTTGTGCTTAGATATTAAAAGGCCAAAATTCACTATAAATTCCCCTTTATTTTCTCCCTCTTCCTTAACACAATTTGAGTTCAATGCATTCTGGATGAGCAAGAAAAGACGAACAAACAGCATATTTCTTACAATTGCATTTAAAACTTGCATAGTGGTATTCTTTGAAATAAAAGATTTACAACTATTTTTGTGAGATGTTTCAAATGTGTCAGAAATGTAAACATCAAAGAATTTTACAAAATTACACATATTTAGCTTTTTGTGTGCAATTTATTAAATGTCTCTAGACCTTCCCTCTTGCTGGTTCACAACTCTGGAGTTATTTGTTTCATGGTGAAAATGATGTGCTGATTTCTTTTTGAGTAATTCTTACTAAAATCATATCTCAAGTTATTCATTTTTAAAAGTTAGAACTTCGGCAACACGCTAAGATCACTTAGCGACACTAGGCTGCTAGAAGCTGTGGACTGTAAAAAGTAATAAACAAAAATGAATATAACAGCTTCAGAAAAGAACAAAATACCAAACACAGAATGTTTCGCACTCAGGACTCAAAAGCCTTCTTCAGCCAACAAGAAAAAGATAATAAAGACATAAATACATTACTAAATTCCAGATAGACGACAGAGACTTGACCCACGCAGGGTTTGATTTTGTAACAAGAAACTTTCCGAGTCGTTAAGATTTTAGAAGTCAATGAAGTAAACATGGATTTTCAACAACATTAAGGTCCTATCCAAAGGATAGCAAGCAATTGCTTTTGTATATTTCATGCTATAGAAACCGGGATAAACTCCGGCTTCATGTGTCTTTGGCTCTGCAGGATTACTTTTTTTGTATATGTCGTTATGATATTTATTTTTTGTTATTTTTCAGGGATTTTACGAGTGAAATTCATATTTATTAATTCAGATTTTAGATTTCAATAAAACTGTGCCCAAGTGTTAAAATTTGATTGTTTTGTATTTTCATGTAAATCTTGCGTGGCTATAATTTAGGTAGTTAGTTACAGGACAGATTTCAGGCCCCCCTTTCTTTTTTTGTTAAGCCAATACATGTTTTTTTTTTTCTTTCCATTTTGGTTTCAAATATTGGCAGCCGGTTTATCTCATAAATGACAATGTTGGGTCAAAAGTTTGAAATCTATATACTTTAATTCAATATGTTCCAGATATATAAGCAACAAAAGTTGTGCATTTAAAAAGAATGAAAGGAAAGGGACTTATGGGTTTTATGATTTATAAACATTCATCATATTTTATGTGAGACAGGGATGAAATAGTAAGAAATTATGTCGTTAGTTTACAAATGAATTAAAAATTAAAAAGGTACATTTATATAGCTTATTTCTACCATCCTGCTCAATAGGCACCCAGCTAAGTGTTTTATTTATCTCTACTGATGTAGCAAAATTCGATTTGATTTATTATAAAAATCACCTGCTAATGTTCTTTTTATATTAGTAATCTGCCTGTATCCTGTAACTTGTAAAAACAAGCCCTTTTGACTGATGACTTCAAAAAATCGCTCTCTGTTTCCCTCTAAAACCCCTGATACTGAAAAGACGGCCATACAATCTTCAGCCTGAAGCTTTGGCCTTAATGGAAGAAGAAGAAGAAGTATCCAGATACTCATTCACATTTAGGATGAGTGGGATAAAATGTATAAAGTGTCTTTCTTTAGGATTCAACATCGAGTCCATAGTTTTGTCTCCACTTACAATATTTGCTACACGATAAGACGTCACTCGGAATTTGCTTGCTTTTGTCACCACATTATGTCCAAGGAGAATCCATGGCAATCCCAATGCAATACTATTATGCATCACATTTTCAAAACTGTCAAAGGGAAACTGTTCTTAGACTCTTCATTTTACACGCTCTTCACTTTGAATTTTGATTGTGACTTATAATTGCAGAATGGGTAGGATTTATGTAAGCTTTAGCTAATTGGAAAAAATGCATTGAAAAAAAATTGGGTTATGGACAATGACAAGATTCAACAGTGCCACAGCCATCGCATAACTAAGAATGATCTTCTTATATAATAGTCACAGAAATTGCATTCAGTTTTGGTTAACGACTGATTTTTTCTGCAGATTGTGCTAGTTGTTGAATATAGATAAAGATATTTATATCATTCAAAAGTTAAAGTCTAACTTGTGTCTTTATTGAGAGTATCTTAATCAACGAATTGTATGAAAAGACACAGTGGTGGAATTTAAAATTCTGTGGTTCGTCCAAACTTTTATCATTTGAAGTCATGAACTTTTTGAATGAAAATAGTTTTCATATCTGTATCTGTTTTAGGAGTATAATTTGTTATTCAGCATCCTTTTACTTAAATATATCTGACCCTTAAACAAATTCTATCTGTTCCTTCTTTTTTTCTTCCTCTTGTTTTTTTATATTTTCTGATGTCTATGTGTGATGTTTCTATGCTGAATTATCATGATATCATTGTCATCTTGTTCATCTGCAATGCTTTCCACCATTGCAAAATAAAAAAAAATCCCATCATACTTTTAAAATTGTCGCAGACGATATGTTTAATATAATTAATTTATTTAACGACTTTCATTGGAACCTGCCAACAGCCAGCTTCTGTTTCGGTAACTACAAATGCTTGCCTTTATTCATTTTTCCATTTGGAACGCCACTCATACCTCTTGTGAAGTTTTAAATCATACATAGAAGTACACACTCACACTCACACATACACACACAGATACACACAAACACTTAAGCACACTCACACACAAATTATGAATCTAATAATTTTTGTTGAAGTGAGAAATAAAATAGAATAAAAGAAACACAAAAAAGATATTCCCATGTTAACTTTTATTTCTAAAAAGATTATTTCAGATAAATTTATATATAGAATGACATGTTAACAGTAGCCAATTAGAACTAAAATGTTATTAATTTTTTGTTTATTAATTTTATTTAAAAAAAAATTATTTTAATTATTTATTTATTTTATATTATTTTATTTTCGAACAATTTCTGTTCATGAAATAATAACATTATTTATAAATGAATATGTTGAAGTCTAAGAGCACACATATTTATTTTCTTAAAACCATAGTTATTGTTTTCGTAATTTTTCTTTTCTTTTAGCTTTGTTTTAGCATGCAGCACATTGTGTGATTATTTTGTGTGCTGTGTGTCGTCTTATTTTTAAATTTTCGTTTCTTCCCTTTTATCGATATATGAAAAGTACAACACAAAGCACATTAAGTTTGAGCTTCCATAAGCATATTTACCTCTAGATTACAGTGGCTTCCTAAAGGATACATGTTCTTCATATTTAGATACCCCAATGGCTTGAATAACGACTGATACATCTATAACTTCTGGGGGGAAACGGATTGGTTTTAGTTATTCTAATATAGTACATACCATATTGCTTCTGTTTCTATCTACATTTCGAAGTGAGTAATGGTTTGGGCTTTGGTACATCAGATTATGTACGTATACAATATGTGTGTTTCACTATTCTCCTGCTGATTATGTATAAAACATATCCCCGTTGTTGTGATGATATTGGGTATCATCCCAGGTCATATGATGTGATGGTGAAGCAAGGTTCATATGCTAATTCCATTTTCATAAATTTACCTTAACGTCGCACACTTTTTATGAAAAAGATGGACAATTTTTAATTATGCAAAAAAAAAAACAACATAGTTGTCATCTTTACTTACTGGGTTTCAATAAATCTTGTTAGTAGTGAGAAACTAATATAGTGCATTTATCCTTGAGTGTTCATGTTTATAATGTTGGTTTGAAATTTTGAAAGAAAACAGAAAATTGAGCTTTGAATCATAATGGTATATTAGTAGGCTTTAGACGTTATCTTCATGCGGCTGCTTCTTTGCTCAACTTTCACAAAAATGAATAAAGACTGTTTTGCAAATTTTACAACTAACATCTTGAGAAATTGAGTAGGATTGTCTTCAATTTCATTCATGATTAAGTGTATGAATCTGCATCTGTACAAAATTGATAAAAGTGGTGCTGGACAAATTGTGTAATTTACTCTGCAAGTTTGTAGTATGTTCTGCCAGGGTCTTTACACTTTTCGTGAACAAGTGCATTGCTTTTTTGGTTATCCTTATCACATTGTATTCTAAATTTCTTATCATTTTGTTATTCATATCGTTTTGTTACTTATGTCTGTTTTAAAAGGTTTCTTTTTTACCTTCCTAAAGGATATTCATTGCAACAGATTTTATCTTTCCATCTCATATTTTTTCAGCTTTGGTTATTTTAAAAAGATTTAATACAAAGTTATTTCATATCGTCTTTTACCAGCAAACTTATATGTCCTACAAAAGAATTAAAAAGATATCATTTTTTAAAATGAATATGATCTGACAACTTTTGGGATATATCCAAATTGTACATCTCAGCTACAGTTGAATAAGAAAAAACAAACAAAAATGTACTTACATTTTCAAACATAAAACCAGCAATAACTTACTATAGATCTCGCATCTTTTGGTGAATTGATAATTTGTGGTCATGTATCTCATCTTTGAATGGTAGGTAAGTTTGTAGTTTGCTCTCTGACGACCTCAAAATGAAGTTTTTATACTATGTCCTATATCTTTTACAAATACAAATTGAAAATATCACCTTTGAATTATAACTGTTTGATTAAAAAATCCAAAACAAAACAAATTTAATAATGACAATAATGAACAGCATTTATATTGTACTTTACTGCTAACTCAGACAAGAGAGCTTTAAATTTACAAATCCTCAAATACATATTCTCTAAATTTGAGGAATAACTCAATTATCCTGATTGTTATATAAGAAATACTTTCAATGAAAGATATATCTTAGAATATTGTACGAATGTTAAGACAAATATGCACTTTTGTAGCAGAATAGGTTTATCACATTTTGTTACATCACTTTTTTTGTTGTCTATTTACTTTTGTACGAGATATTTCTCAGAATGTACAGTCTGAAATAAGTGGTGATAAATTGTCAGAGCATGGAGGCAAATATCAAAATATGATTCTTCATATCACCAGTTTTTATTTATTATATTTTAATATATTTTCCCCTCTTAAAAGTATTTCATACTTATGTCCAAGTCCATTCTTTCAATTTATATTTTGATTTTATCTTTAAGAATATTTAAGAAATTATATTGACTGTTAAAGGCTTATACAACCTTGAGGAGTTGTAATTTGTTTTAAACGAATTAAATTACGTTTATAAATAGGATAGGAATTTTTTTAGAAACGTTTTTTAAGATAGAGGGAAAATTTGTGTTAAAATTTTCAAAAATTATAGTTGAAAACTACAAATCTTGTTTCATATTTGTCTATTTATTTAGTTTTATTTTATCCATAAATAAAAATCTCGAAATTTTCGCCATATTATTATTAGCTCTTATACATTTACTATATTTTTATTTTTAATCACGGATTTTCCAAATAAAAATTCTCTTATTTTTTTCACATTTTTAGAAATGTGCTTGACAGTATGTTCAAGCCATTCTTATCATTTTAACTGATTGATTTATTTTCTTTTTCTTTGTTTGTTTTTTTTTTTTTAAATATTATTTTTATCATGGCAGTTTGATTTAATTACATAGCTGCTCTTGTTTGTTGAAAATTAGTTCCAGTGTTTTTGATATAATTGTTGAAAACAATTCAACATTTTAATAGAAAAAAAGCCATTCATATTTTAAATGAGAGTTTGGAAGTTCCTTCTATACAAGATTCTTAGTGTATTATAACAAAGAGAATATATTGAAATTTGTGACTTAAATTTTGTACTTTGTGTCTAGATGACTGTCTTTAAAAAAAAAAAACACACACAAAAAAAGTCCTCATGTTACTTTTATCTTGATTAAGAGCTTATGCTGTGAAGATGCATGTTAAATTGAGGTAAATACTCGTATTCTGTAATTGGATCAGTAACAAAGTCCAGAGCTTTCATTCACATTTTTCTTGTTTGTTGTTTTGGTTTTTTTTTTTTTTTTGCATTTGTACATTTACTAGTCATTTAATCTTCATTTTCACCTTGTTTTTTTGACAGGATCTGACAAATGTCCAGAACCTCCAGAAAAGACATGCATTGCTTGAGGCTGATGTCATGGCCCACCAGGATCGGCTGGAGGCCCTGAACTCCCAGGCCAATATCTTTCAGGATGGGGACCACTTTGACAAGGATACAATTAAGTGTAAACACGTTGAGGTCACAGAGCGATATCAGAAGCTATCGGTAAGCAGAAGTGGTGGTAATAGTTTTATATTATAATGGCTTTGGTCCCATAGAGGTTGTGTAAAAAAATTGTTGGTTGAATTTGATATAGTCAATCATGTCTTTTGTACCAAAGTTGAAGATTAAATACCTGTTTATAACTCGTCTGCTTTAAAAAAAAGTTCTCAAGATGGAAGAGTTGTCTATTTACTACTGTTTTCTATAGAATTGATTACAAAAATACCTTATTAGTCTTCAAATACCTTAACAGTTTAGCCCCTCTTTTTCTTTTTGAACTAATAAGCCTTAAGCCTTCGGTCATCGTTCAACACTATGCTATTATCTACACCAAAAAGCAAGTTAAAACCTTTTGGTGATCATTCTTTTCAATGTGACCCTTAACTCTGGAATACTCCACCTCAACCCATTATAGAAATCGAGAATATCTCACTAGAGAAATCAAGAATATCTGAAACTTTAAATCTGCTTTAATAACCCACTTTTTCACAATTCATTTTACACCATGCTGACTGTATTGTTTGTATACTATTATTTTAGCAATATATTCTTTGTTTCCATGTTTAACTTGACTCTCTTTGTTCATAATTTAATTTATTATCTATAAAGTGCTGTCAGATGTTGGGCTCATAGAAATAACTCAACAAGCATCATTTATTATTACTGATTCCTGAAGAGGTGTCAGAAAGTAACCCTTTTCACCTAACGTTGCTCAAATCTGGAAATGCATGGAATACATTTTTGTCATGTTCATCATTTTGACTGAATCATCCCTTCTTTCAGGCTCCAATCCTTCAACGTAAACAGAAGCTGAATGAAGCCCTCACACTCCAGCAGTTTTTGAGAGATGTGGAGGATGAAGAAGACTGGATCAGGGAGAAGGAACCCATTGCCTCCTCGACAAACCGAGGTAAATTGGTGTCAATGTTTTCATGTCGTCTTCTTTAAATTCAGATCATTTTGTGACTCTTATTGATGGGAGTGTCATCAAAAATGAAGTTACAAGCTTGATACTTAGCTTGTCATTGATCATGTTCGACGTTGGTTTATGCATACAGCATTCAAATCTCCAGCCCAGGAAATTATATATTTATGTGCTTGTGTTTTAGTTTTTTAAAAAGACAAAAATATCATGATCAGAGAGCATATATCAATCTCTTGACTAATTGATCAGTAAATAAAAAGTTTTCAAATCTAAATATTTAGACTTCAGAAGGTTGAAACAAAAAAAAGTTTCAAAATAGAATTTGATAGTTGATCAAATTTTGAATTTTGCAA
Source organism: Berghia stephanieae (assembly GCF_034508935.2). NCBI lineage: Eukaryota > Metazoa > Mollusca > Gastropoda > Nudibranchia > Aeolidiidae > Berghia > Berghia stephanieae. The sequence goes on along the minus strand of NC_088368.1, from coordinate 29,536,871 downwards.
TTTCAGACTGAATACACACATGTGCATACCCTCACAGGTGAATGCAGCCACACACTCATACACACGCGTGCACACACATATACATATATCCTCTTTTGTGCTCAAATATTTACACAAGCATATATACTTAATCATTTTAAAACTATATCATCCTAAGGTCGTGACTTGATTGGTGTCCAGAATTTGATGAAGAAGCACCAGGCCCTGCAAGCTGAAGTTAATGGACACGAACCTCGCATCAATAATGTTTGTCAAAGTGGCAAGGAGATGATTAAGGACGGACATTTTGCTGCTGACACAATTGACAACAAGATTACTGACCTCAAGAACAAATGGCAAGCTCTTAAGGTAAATATAAGCTTCTTTGAGCTTTCCCCCCCCCCCCCCCCCCCCCCCCCCCATTTTTTTCTTTTCCTTTTCAAAGCAGTCAAATTTATGACTAATTTAATATGTTGGCAAAGAGTGTAACATGGTGAGTTACATACATAGATTTCCATGATTCTTATTATTTATACTTGGAGACACATATTACAAGGATAAAATAATTATTCTATTTTTTAATGCATTTTTTTTTTTGAAAGACAACCCACTAGATTTGCTCAAAATGGTTGAGCTACCTCACTAGCAACTCAATAGGTTAAAGAAGGAGTAGACAGCTGTCAAGGTGGAGGAAGGATCTAACAGAGTTGCCAAAAAAAGTGTTTGGATAGACCTAGAAATTATTATAAAGGCTTGAAACAAACAGATGGGTCGGAGAAGTTTGTTGGTATCCTATGAGGAAAGAAGAATATTGCAAGATTGTTGGTTTTTTTTTGTTGTTATTTTTTTTACAACTGAGGAGAACAAAATCATAATCTTATTTTGGACAGACCGTCATGTACACAAGGTGAATATATTGGAAATGAGAAAAACTATGCTCAAGAGGATGATATGTTCACTCTTGCCCCACATGCACACAGTTTCTCTTATATTTTTTGAGTATCATTCACATCAATATTTTGGGAATTCAAAAATATTCTGTTTCATAAAGAGTTCTCATTTCATAAATTGATTTTCATGTTAACAAGATTTCTTCGAATTTTGTCAACAGGACAAAGCCAACCAGCGTAAGCAAGATCTGGAGGATTCTCTGCAAGCCCAGCAGTACTTTGCAGATGCCAATGAGGCTGAGTCTTGGATGAAGGAGAAGGAACCCATTGCCGCTAACACAGACTATGGCAAGGATGAAGATTCTGCTGAGGTAGATAATAATTACCCTATGGATTGCCTTTTTACATAAACACTCACATAGCTTTTCTTTCAACACTATTGTGGAAAAAAGTCACATGTCCTAAAGTTATGTTTTGTTGAAATTGGGCTCATCTGGATTCAAAATAAAAAATGTATTGATGATTCTTGTTGAAAGAGCTCACTTGCTCCTATCAGAGAAGAAAAAGCTGTACTTACATTAAAAATTTGAAAACCTTTAAACTTTTTTTATTCAGACTGATACATTTCATAATTCTTCCTTTGTGGTCCCCACATGCACGCAGTTTCTCTTATATTTCTTGAGTATCATTCACACCAATATTTGGGGTATTCAAAAAATTTCAAAAATAAAAGAAGAGAGAATGTGAAAAAAGTGGAATAAATAAGAATTTAAAATTATTATTATCATTCTTGCAAACATTTATTCATAGGCGCAAGCCAAGGTGAATACAAATAAAATGTACCATTATAGACATTTAAAAATTGAATACAACAAATGAGATTGTAATGATTTATTTTGTTTAAATTTGATTTTTTACATTTTTAAAAACCCAGGCTTTGTTGAAAAAACATGAAGCATTTATGGCAGATCTTGAGGCCTACCGTAGCGTCATTGAGGGGTTGAGAGAGCAAGCCTTGGCATGCAAGGTGAGTAATCTTCAGTTTGTTTAATTTTTTTGAATGAAGTGTATATGTTTATTTCTTGGTTAAAAGATAATTGGTGACTTAAGACAAAACTCGGCAACCTGTGGCCTGCTTATCTCTGTACAATTACCTGTGTCCTCTGGCTGCGAGATGCTGGAGACAAAATATAAATATCAGGCCAAATGACACAATTTCTACAATGTTAGCATTTGTGATGGAGATAATTTAAGTTGGACGAACTTTTGAAAAGCCAGAACAAACCAGAAAGTAGTCTTTTTGACTCCACTGCACTTATCTTTTATCCAGTTATATGTCTTTGTTATCTGCTTGGCTTCCATTGATTCTAGTACCTTTTGAGAATGTTTCATTGTATGTGTGATTGTGCTAGGTTAACTTGGTACAGCGGTATGGTCTTTGCCTTGTACCCAGAAGGTGCCTAGTTCAACTCCCCACCATGTTGTGTGGCCTTGAGCAAGTCCTCTTGCCCAGCTCTCTTTTTAGCACTGCGACTGATGCCCTGGGTTATTCCAGTTTTCCTTTGGAATAGTTCCTGATGACAACTTTCCCCTTGGGGACATCTAAAGGGAATTTTATTTTTATTTTCATTTAAAAAAAATTAAATTCCAGTTTCTGCTTTATCACTCTTACAACAAGTTAAAAAAATAAACCCCAGCTTGTTAATTACATAAACAGACTAATGGCCAAGAAAAAAAAAGGCTTTGTCTTGCATAACTCTTCTTTCTTCAACACTGTTATTAAAACATTCATCAAGTCTTTGAATTTCAGTTAGGTACCTATAGTACTATTAAAAACTTTACATATTTATTATATCATTATTTTTTACCTCATTTATGATGAATGTTTATTTCATCCAACTTGATTTTGTGACACAAGTTTTCAAAGAGAAAAACATGGCTACTAGTTCTGCACCATACTTCTTGATATTTGATCTACCTACACCAGCACCATGCCACCACGGTCCCGCATTTCATTCGTTCATCTTCCACTGTCCTTACTTTGCTCTCATCTTCCACTGACCTTACTTTGCTCTCATCTTCCCCTGTCCTTACTTTGCTCTCATCCTCACAGAATTGTATATGAAGATAACTTCTCCTTGCAATGACGATCTTGCTTTTTTTTTTTTTTGTTGTTGCTCAGAATTATTATTAATATTTCGATTTTGAGATATAGCTAATTGTTTTGTTTATTGTTTGTTTACTAGATAAAGCCAGATACTGCTTAAACATTTCATTTTATTTTCAACATTTGAGTAAATAGCTGTAACATTTCATACGTATATGTTTATTTCAGGAGCATAATATTGTGAGTTGCGTCATGAAGTTTTAATTGAATTGTGCACCCTGTAACTGAAAGCCATAATTGCTTACAGAAAGTTTAATATACCTTTTCTGTCATTTGCATATAAAATTTCTTTCTCTAGCTTACTATTTTATTAAAATAATTCTTTTTTTTCTCTCTTTCTCTTTCTTTATTTCTTTCTCTTTCTTTATTTCTTTCTTTTTTCCTTTTCTTCTTCTTTTGTAAGCAGCAAAGTAGCTGTTGTTGGGATTGGCATCCACAATAGTGAAACTTGATTAGCTTGATGAGGACTAGACAGTCAGGACCTGGCTAGCATTATGGGAACTCTTTTTTACTGTATTGTCAACTGACGCAGAACTCATGAAGCTAAAACTAGTTCGAGCAATGGGAAATATGGTGTATCTTCATCACTCAAATTCTGAAGTTCCTCCTTGATTTCATATAACATAATACTTTTTATCGTTTGTAGTATAGAATCCAGTATTAATTAAATCAAGATTTCACAATAACTCATTGTAAATTTGAATTAACTTCTGGGTCTGCTTCTTTGGAAATATTTCAAATATATACAAGCACACTTACACTCACACACTCACACAGACACACACACAAACACACACCACACCACACCCATGCATTCACACAACAATTTACAAGCATGACACATACAAAAACATGGAATTCAATGAATATGAAACAGGCCATACAAAGTATTGAATTCCCAGTATTTCCTGATATCAAATCAGAACATCTGAATTGGCTGAGTTAAATGGGGTGTACAAAAACAGCTGATGCAACTTCATTTGCATATCGCGATGAGAAAAAGTTAGTTGTGCTAATTTCATATTTATTTGTCTATCCTCATAAAAATGTTATTGTTACATTCTGTGACAAATTAAAGGTTAAGGTTTTTGAATCAATCAAGTTATATAATATTGTGGTTTTCAGTTTGTCCCATTTTCAACTGCTGAAATATTATATTAAGTCCATTCCAGATGTACGAAAATTTTATTGTTACAGACAAACCTCTTATGACAATTCTCTAACACCCCCCCCCCCCCCCACCCCACCTCCCGAAGATTTTGAGTTATATACAAATATTCAATGGCTGGCTACCCAGCAAAATGAAACCCCTTTCCAGGTAAAATTCTTGACGTCGTCAAGAAATCATTTGAAATGCTCTCTTTTGAGTAGTATTTTTTAAAATCACGAGGACTAGAAACTGAACGGTGGAAAAAGGACTTTTTGGGGGGCAGAAAACTAATATTTGAATGACCCTATGGCGCAGTTTTGTAGTCTGTGTCTGAGAAAGGACAAAATTTGTTCATCATTGATTTTATATTATGCTTGTCAACAAACCATCACAAAATGGCTGTCCCATCAGCATCTGAATTTCCATATCCTTTGATAGATAGGCCCCACCGTTTTAATTCAGTGTGATAAGACTGCAGCTTCAAATTCGATGTGATTTATGATTCATTTACAAAAAAAAAAAATTAATTTTAAAATCAAATCTGAGACTAGGAATTTGAGAAATCCTTGACCGAAATATTAAATTTTTCCATTTCCATTTCCAACATTGTCCTGAGGTCAACACACACTTCACTACAGTTTCCTTAAAATCTGAACACATAAATCACATTCAAAACTGACTCTTTCTCACTGATTTTCTGATGGTATTATCGCAAAGAATGGTTAAAACTTTGTTTTCTACAATATTCATGTTTGGCTTATTAAGGGACAAATGCATCATATAATATTAATCTTGAGTTCAACCTAATGCTTATTATTTATTTAATTATTATTATTTTTTTTTTTTGGCTAAAAGATGGCTTCATCTAAATTAATTTCCAATAGAACAACATCCATATACGTATCAGGCAAAGAATGACTTTAATCCTATATGCTATATGTAAAATAACTATAATCATCAAATTCATGATGACATGCTTTCTTTTTTATGCTGTTAACCTGAAATTGCTAATGGATGAGCTTTTGTATACTTGTTGATGGATAGACAGAATGGCATTAAGATTAATAAATGGGTGGATTGATCTTCAACTGTTAAACAGACTATTTATTGCCTGTGGTAAATTAATAATTTCCTTTCAGCATTTCGGCCGACCGTTGGTCAATGAATTAGTATTCTGGTCTTTCGTGGGAAGAGAATAAAAAAAAATTTTTTTTAAATATATATAAAAAAAAAAAAAAAAAAAAAAAAAAAAAAAATATATATATATATATATATATATATATATATATATATATATATATATATATATATATATATAATTTATGAGTGTTGGTGGGTACTCGTAGGTCTGAAAGTGTTCGATAATGATGGTTAGAGCTAATATAGAATACAAATTGTCACTCACATTTTTTGTGGCCGAGACGATTCATTTCTGTGTCTCTTTACACGTCCTCAGTCGGCATAATCCTTAATATTAAGGATTACGCTGACTGAGGACGTGTAAAGAGACACAGAAACGAATCGTCTCGGCCATAAAAAATGTGAGTGACAATTTGTATTCTATATATATATATAAATATATATATATATATATATATATATATATATATATATATATATATATATATATATATATATATATATATATATATATATATATATATCCGGCCTGTGGTTAAGACAAGGGCTATCACATTTCTTGACTATGCAATTAATGTTGATGGCTCAATGGTATGATTTCTTATCTTATTTAAAAAAAGTCAAGCAATGCTGGTCATGATTAGGGACTGGAAGGATGACATTGATTGCAAAAAAAATCTCTGGCCCCTGCATTGTGACCTTGAGTAAGGCACTTCACTCAACTCCTGTGTGAATGAGTACTTGACTATAGATAGTGATTGATATTGTAAGAGTGCGAGTACAAAAAGGAAGCTTGTGTTGTATAAAATGAAAATTTCACATGATCTGCTAAGGGAATAAATGAACGACTGAGAAACAATTTGGGTATTGTGAATCTGTGGAAATGCTATATAAATATTCATTTATTCATTTTTATTTCCTTTATACTAGCCATTTTTCACTGCCAGACTTAAAAAAAAATATATCTATTCTCACGACCTCAAGAAAATAATAAATAAGTGATGCTGCTTCCTTCTAAACACTTTTACTTATCCAAATCTGCTAACTCCCAATTTTTCTTGGAATTATTACGTTGTATTTTTAGGTACTTAAAACTGTTTCCTACTTTTCCCTTGATTTTATTCTTTTATCATCGAGTCATTTTTACTCAAATGATATGACTAGAGAGCCTTTGAATGTTGTTTATAGTATATCTCTATTGAATGCCATCACAACGACTCTATTTTGATAATTTAGATTGATACTTGAATCAGCCAAAGTACCAAAATTCTTATTTGTTGACTATATAATGAAAGTCAACCTGCATTTTTAGAAAATTAATAATATAAATGATTTGTAGATAAAGTGGTTTTTGTTGTTGTTTTCATTTTGTTTGTTTTTTTGTTTTTTGTTTTTGTTTTTTTTTTGTCAGCACTATTGGCTTAGAAGAGCAATACTAATTTTCATTTGAAAGTCCTTTTTAAAAAAAAGTCTACTCCTGTTTTTCTAGAATTACGGATCAGCAGCTCTGCATATTTGCAAGCTCCTCAATTCATTTCTGAACTGACATGTTTTGTATCCTACAGCAACAAGAGGCCCCAGTCATTGATGATATTGGAACGGAGAAAGTAGTTGCTCTCTACGATTACACTGAGAAATCACCCCGAGAGGTCTCCATGAAGAAGGGAGATGTTCTTACTCTTCTTAATGCCGCCAACAAGGTGCCTCCCTCCTCTCTCTCTCTCTCTCTTTCTCTCTCTCTCTCTCTCTCTCTCTCTCTCTCTCTCTCTCTCTCTCTCTCTCTCTCTCTCTCTCTCTCTCTCTCTCTCTCTCTTTCTCTCTCTCTCTCTCTATTTCTCTCTCTCTCTCTCTCTCTCTCTCTCTCTCTCTCTCTCTCTCTCTCTCTCTCTCTCTCTCTCTCTCTCTGTATGTTGTGTTTGTGTACTGAATTTAAGTGAAATCGTGAAATGAATAATTTGCAGAATATTTCTTATGACCTTTATATTAAAGATGATGATGATGATGATGATGATGATGATGATGATGATGATGATGATGATGATGATGGCGATGATGATATGATGATGATGATGATGACACCTCAATATTTTGATATTTCCAGGACTGGTGGAAAGTAGAGGTGAATGACCGTCAAGGCTTTGTACCAGCAGCTTATGTAAAGAGACTGGACCCCAGCCTGTCTGCCTCCAGGAATAACTTGATGGATGAGTTCACCATCTCTGTCAGGCAGAACCAGATTGAGACTCAGTAAGTTGTAGTGATAGCACAGTTGGTGATGTAACAGCACCAGACACAATGAGTAATAGTGATAGCACAGTTGGTGATGTAACAGCACCAGACACAATGAGTAATAGTGATAGCACAGTTGGTGATGTAACAGCACCAGACACAATGAGTAATAGTGATAGCACAGTTGGTGATGTAACAGTACCAGACACAATGAGCAATAGTGATAGCACAGTTGGTGATGTAACAGTACCAGATTGAGACACAGTAAGTGGTTGTGTTAGCACAGTTGGTGATGTAACAGCACCAGACACAATGAGTAATAGTGATAGCACAGTTGGTGATGTAACAGCACCAGACACAATGAGTAATAGTGATAGCACAGTTGGTGATGTAACAGCACCAGACACAATGAGTAATAGTGATAGCACAGTTGGTGATGTAACAGCACCAGACACAATGAGTAATAGTGATAGCACAGTTGGTGATGTAACAGTACCAGATTGAGACACAGTAAGTGGTTGTGATAGCATAATTGGTGATGTAGCAGCACTAGATTGTGATATGTAGGTAGTTCTGAGAGCATAATTGGTGATGTAGCAGCACCAGATTGAGAAACGTAGGTAGTTGTGATAGCATAATTAGTGATGTAGCAGCACTTAGAATAAGTAGAAGTGATAGCATAGATAATTACAGTTGGGTATAGAATGAATTTAAGTGGCAAAATTATGTGATGTAGCAGCACTAGATTTAGAAACAATAAGTAATAGTGATAGCATAGATAATTACAGTTGGGTATAGAATGGATTTAAGTGGCAAAATGATCCTTTACACACCTATGGCGGCTAATGTAACTACATTTAGCTCATTTGGGATTTTATTTTCTTTATACAGTGTTTTCATGTGGTACTTAGTTTCAAAGTTAAATGTACAGATCAAACAGACACGATATCATAAAGATAGTTGCTTGCATGCTGACGTTTCTATTCACCAATCACCTTTATTTCTACACCTACCCAGATATGCCAACCTTCTGGATTTAGCCAACCAACGTCGTGAGAACGTTCAGGAATCAAACAAAGCCTTCCAGTTGGTGAGGGAGGCAGGAGAGCTGGCAGCCTGGATTACTGAGAAGGAGAATTTGATGGCTGGTGAGGAAGTTGGAGATGATCTTGAACAGGTTGAGGAGATGCAGAAGAAGTTTGATGACTTCCAGAAGGTAATGTCTATATATGTTTAATTTGTGTAATTTTCCTTTTCATTACTATCCATAGTCCTTGGGTAGTTGATTGGTAAAATAGTCTTTTAGAGCCATAGGGTTCATAAAGTTAAACTTTTCCCCTGGTTGTGGGTGTGAAATGGATTGAAACCAATTCATCACCCTGTGGAGAGGATGCTAGTCAAGAGGGCTGAGGGATCAGAAAGAATTGAAATATGCATGTGGGGTGAGAGCGATGGAACTCCCATAGTAGTGATAGTCTGCATGAATAGTTTTGAAACACAAACAAGTGATAAATAATAAATGATTAGATTGAACATTCTCGGTCCTCTGCTTCTTAAACAACTCCAGATTTAATCAGTATAATTTCCTTTTATTGAACCAAGAATGGCCAAATTCTAATTTTTTAATCAAGGTCTTAAGGGGAAAAAAAATGGTTGAAATAATATTATTTTTGTAAGAAATGGATTGGTACTAAACTGAACTGGATTGCATCACTTTAAAAGCATTTTAAAGTGAGAATTCTTAGAAATAAGGGTGTCAATCATACATTTTAGTTAGATACAGATTTTTGGCCGCTAAATTAAAATTTTGTGTTTATTGGTTTTGTCAGGTCTAAAATAACATTGTACAAAATTGTATTGTAGCAACCAGTGACTAACTGCCTCCCCCTATTTTCCTGTCCCTCTCAGGACCTTAAAGCCAACGAGACTCGTCTGAATGAACTTAACAGCATAGCAGACCGTCTCACTGCCATGGGACAGACTGAAGCAGCTGACAAGATCAGGGACCAAATCACCGTGAGTTTTAATTCTTCACATTTGATTTATCTCTAAACTGAAAAATGTAAATAATAGTGGTGGGGAAAAGATAATGATTAAAAACACATCAGGAATAATGGTTTTGGCACAAAAAGGGCAATATGAGCCTTAATATTAATTTGCCATTAACAGTAATGTTTTAGCAGCATCTTATATATAATAGTTTACATAATGTTAAAAAATTATCAAAGTTATTATCATTAAAGGAAAAAAAAAAGGAAAGGTAAAGAACATGAAAAGAAAAAAAACAAAACTAAACTGATATGAAGCATGAGAAATCGAAGGGGATATGATTTTTCTCTCTTTTTTTCACAGCAATTGAACCAGAGATGGGTTAACTTACAACAGGTTACAGCTGAAAGAGCTCAGGTCCTCAGTAGCTCATTTGAAGTCCAACGCTATCACAGGTTAGCTCAAAGACAGTGACATTTTTAAAAGTCATATTAGAACTGCAAGCTTATTCCAGTATGATGAACACGTTGGGAACCATTTTAATACGGACTATTTTTAATTTGCTGAATTTTCAGAATATTTTGACTTATTGTTTTTAAGTGGCTGACCTTTTTTTTCTTTGTCTTTGTCGTTGTTGGTGGATTAGCATGTCATTATTTGAGGGGAGTCTCTTGACCTCCCTTGATGGATTACTTGGTTTTGTTCTGGCCCAGGCTGGAGTCCTTGGCTGAGAGAGAACAATTCTGATTAGACTTTTAGGTGATCTCAAACGAAGTTCATCTGTTCATTATTTTAACCAGTCCCCTTTGTTTTTCTTTTTCTTGAATGCTTTAGATTGTAAATCTAGAATTTTTTGATTATCCCATTTTATTCCTTTTTACTGGCACTGAAAAGTGACCTAAATGTGTCGCAAGTACTGTAAATCTTTTAAAAACACCAAAAAAAAAAAACATGCATTCCATAAAGACAATAATGTTTATAAAAACATGATCTAGGGTTAAAAAAAAATTTGTTCAAAATTTTCAGAGAGGTTGATGAGGCAAAGGACTGGATCAAGGAAAAGGACAATGCCCTTAATAATGACAACTATGGCCATGACCTTGCTAGTGTGCAGGCCCTGCAGAGAAAGCATGAAGGGTTGGAGAGAGATTTAGCAGCTTTGGGAGAGAAGGTAGGAAAAACAATATATAACTGTAATAACAACTTGATATTTGACAAAGGTCTAATTCTCTAATTCTTATTAATTGAGAGTAGAAAAAAAGTTACTTTTATTATTACTCTCAACGCACAGCTCACACAAAGGTAATAGGTTTAAAGCTGTAAAGAAACAAAGTTGCTTAATCCTTTAGTAAGCAACTAAATATTTAACATATGGAGTGTTTTAAGGAATGTTACGGTATTGCTAATTCACAAAGGAATGAGTGATTTCAGTGCGTGAAAGTATGATGTGTTGATGTTGTTCCTTGAAGAAATAAGCTACCTCAGTGGTGTGGCCTAGCTTTTAGGGAATTTTATATCCTTAATGTGTTAAAGTTTACATTGACTGGATTGTGAAAGGTTTGAAAACTCTGTTTTTGTTGGTTCATTTATTGATTTTACTCTCTTCACCTCCCACCCCTTCCTTTTCACCTTCACCTGTAAAGGTTCGTGAGTTAGATGAGACAGCCCAACGTTTGATGCAGACTCATCCTGACCAAGCTGAAGGAATCTATGAACACCAGACTGAAATCAATGAAATGTGGAATGCCCTCACTATCAAGGTAGATTTTATTGTCTGTTTTATCAATGCATGTGACATAATAAAAAAAAAGTATATTTTTATCTTTAGAACCAAGAATTATAGACAGCAGAGATGAAAGTCATGCGTTAGGTTTAGGCTTAACCGTATATTTAAAGCAATGAGAAGTGTGTAGTTATTTGCTTGGTATTATATATGGAATAGAAATGAATAACTTCCCAAATTGATTTTCATTTCAAAGTTTTATGGAAATTCTATTTGAAAAGAAAAAAAAAATAATTAAAAAATTGAAATCTTTCTGGCTTATTAGAACGCAGTGAAATAGTATCATATCAAATGACTTTGTTGGTTAAGACAATATTTTATATAAGGTTACATGATTTTTTTTTCTTTAAATAGGCGGATGCCAGGAAAGTGAAGCTGCTGGATGCTTACGACCTGCAGAGATTCCTCAGTGATTACAGGTTAGATGAAATGCTGTGCTTATGACCCTTTAATATTCTCTTTCCTCCTCTTCCTGATTTCCAATCAACCCATTAAATTAGATTTGTTAATCCAACTGTTCAGCTATCCATTTTCTCTCCCTCCAACCTGTCCATCCTTCTTTTCGTTTCCTTTTTGAGCTTTGAGCTTTTATATCGCGCAATATCCACTAAACATGCTCAAAGCGCTTTACAAGGGGTCCCTGACCAACAGCAACACTTGAGACGTAGGATGAGACATGATGCCTGTTAGGCGTTATTACAATTTTTTTATTCGGACAGAGACAACACTGTTAACGGCCAGGTTCTCATTTTACACCTTTGTACGATGAGCGAATGTGAGTAAAGAACCTTTTCCAAGGACTCATCAATGTGCTGAGTGAGACTCCAGGACCCTCCGATCTGAAAGCGAATGTCATACCACAAGACTACATAGCTGCACTTCTTTACCTATCTGTTCATCTAATCACCCTTTCTTTTACCCAATAATATGTTCATTCGGTCATCCATATATATATATGTAGTTACCCAGTCTCCCACCTAATCATCAATACCCGTTCAATGAATTTCATCCAGAGATTTGACAAGCTGGATCAACAGTATGATGGCATTGGTGTCCTCTGATGAACTGGCCAAGGATGTAACAGGAGCTGAAGCTCTTCTGGAAAGACACCAGGTGAGTCTTGTAATAAATGTATGACCAGCCTTTATGTACTTTCTAATTCTTTCTGAATTTTTTTCAGCATTTTAAAAATTCTTGTATACCATTTTGTAAAGGAGAGAAACAATCCAATAGTTTTGGGATTTTCTTTTGTAAAGAAACCTGTACAATTTTTGTAAAAAGATTGGGATTTTATTTAAATTTTTCTCTCGTTCTTTTATTGAACATTTAAAGATAGATTTGTCAAGAGTGCTGATGGTTCTTTTTATCCATCTGGTATAACATTTCTCAATTTTGTAAAATTAGAAAAACCTAAACATATCGGTCCCAAGTTTTTGAACATGTTTCTTTGATTCAAGAATGCTTTTTTTAAACCCCCTCCCCACAGCTTCTATCATTTACTTTATATTGAAAGCGTCTAAGTTATTGATAATCACTTTGTTTTGTTCATGCAGTCATGGGTTCTAGTTTTGATGAATTCCTGACATTATTATTTAAAAGGCTTCCATGTTTTCAAGATTCTGTTGTATATGGATATCCTGCTGTTAATAGAAGCACAGCCTTCAATATATTTATTTGTCAGAAGAGGTATTTAACTCTTTAAATCAAACACTTTGAAACACAACACCTCCGTCACTAGGCTGGCAAATATCGAAATGAATCAACTGAACAGATGACCAATATGGAACATGTACTTTTATCATGCAACCTGATACTGAAATATTCATTTTGAAAGGAAACATCATTCAGTAACTTGTTATCAGAGTTGTCCGAATAAACAAAAGCATTTGGGAAGAAACCAAAAAATAGAAGGAAGAGGAATGTAGAAAGTTCGATATTTCAACTGCCTGGTTTGTATTTTATTTGACTTCATTCGTAATTTTTATTTATTTGGTTATTTTGTTTTTTTCTAAGTAAAATGAAATGAAATATAATGACTGATATTGCCCTCCCAGATGTTCAGTTCTGAAATTGTAAGCCATTATGGTATCTCAGCACTGCCAGAAGAGGAGGATGAATTTCTGGAGGAGGTAGAGAGCATGGCGTTGATTGCGTTTTGGTTGACTGATGAATGTGCCACTGTATTATCAATCCGCCAATCCATCGTGTGATATTTCTGACATAGACTGCGTAATCTCCATAAACCTCGTACTAAAACATGACCTACTGTCGCCGTGTCTACTACTACTAGATGGTACTACTACTACTACTACTACCACTACTGTTACTACTTCAATTACTTCTACTACTAGTACTATATGATAACCAGAAAGCTTGGAATGAAATCTGTTGAATGCAAAATGACAATGAATCTGATGATATCGTCTTTTTTCTAATTCGTCAATTAATGTAAATATTCAATCTGTGTTTTATAGACTTTTTTTTTTCAATGGTGCCCTCTATGTTGTCAATATAGAAATGAAAATGATGTATCTCTTGTTAGATAATATTGATATCAGAATCTAATAGTGTAGGTTTGTTTTATTTTTAATCTAGATATATCTCAAATACAAATGAAACATGGAAATTGGTGCCTCAGTATGATTCAGGCATTTTGATCTTCTGAATCTGAATTCAACCTTTCCTCAGACAGGGTTCATAGAGTCAAAAAACAATCCCAGTTTTGTGTGGAAAGTAGCAATTCATGACTACCCTTTGGATAGTCTATCACAAAGTACTTTTCACCAAATTTGACACTGCTGGGTGGACTTAAGGGATCAGAAAAATACTGACAGCACCAGCCATAAATATCACCATATATACCTATGGGGTATTAGAAACCCCCAAACTTAAACCTTGTACATGCAAGCACCATACTTGGAATTTATCTTAAATTACATTTATTTTCTACTTGCACCATTAGAGTCTGATGTCAATAAGTTGATGAAATGATATTTTGTTACCAGGCTAAGAAAATTACTTTTTGCAAACTTGAAAAATAAAAAAAGTATTAGCGCCAATATAAATTGCAAATTTTATTGGACGGGGTTTAATGCCCTTGTTTTTCTTTCCATTACTAATATAAATCCTGAAATACATATTGCCTGGCAACAAGATGTTATTTGTTGTTGTTTATTAATACACCACATATGAGTTACAGTGTGTTTGGTCTATGTGTATTTATTTTAGATCGGGTAACCTTTATTGGTTATGCCAATGGTTAACATCAATTCCAATAAAAAGAAAAAAAGAACTCTAAAGTCTATGGTAAATTTTTATTCAAGATTAAAGGAGCAAAAATTTAAATAAGAAATAATGAAATTTCAAATTTACAAAAATGATTATAACAGCTTTAAAAAAAAAAGAACAAAATACTAAACACGAATCATTTCAGACTCGTGACGCTTCTTCAACCAATAACAAATACGGTTATATCAGTTATACATGTTAATGAAGGCAGAAGTGAGAAGAGTTTTCGCTGTGTTTAGTATTTTTGATCTTTTTTTGAAGCTTTCATAATTGTTTTTGTACATTGCTTTTTACAGTCCACGTACTCCAGCAGCTTTATACTGACTTTGACTAGAATGAATACACACAGGTCTTGCATTATCTGCATTGTGATATACTTCTTTGGTCAGACAAAAATGTTAACTATGATTTTGTGATTTTTATTTTTATTTATTTATTTTTTGTTTTACTGTATATTAATGATCAGTTGATTGATTTTTCAGTTTCCCATATCATCAAGTGATCCTGTCATTTTGCAACACCCCTTTCACTTCTCAATTTTGGTTTCCACTTGTTCAACTTTTGTCTGGAAGTTTAACTCAGTGAGAAAGCAAATATGAGATCATTCAAAACAAATCAACAGAGTTTTTCGACATATGAAAACGATACTATAATTTGTAATTTTAAAAAATATTTTTTTCTCTCTTTTAACTATATTTTGAAATAAATAGCCTTAAAAGAGAGAGGATAGGGTTAAAAGAAATTTAGACAATGATACCCACTCCCCAAACAACCATCCTCTTAGAACTCAGAACAACAACCATGAAACCATAAGCGAATAAGATTGACCACTACCCATGATCCATTCTCAAACATATAATATAATGATCACTTTATGATGTGTAGGATGACTCATTATGTGTGCCATGTTTCTATTTGTTTTCAGTAGTTTATGAATGGTTCAGTTACTCTTAAAGTTAGTTTGCTATTTTTCTTTTTCATTGTTTTTTTTATATTAATTTTTTGTTGATTTTGCATGATTTTTAGGGAGAAATTTCGTCTTGCTATTGTCAAATTAATTCAAAGCAATGAAACAAAGATTTGTGAATGGCCTAGTTATGATCGATATTGTTTTTTTAAAAATAAGTTTTTAAAACAGTGGCGTTTGTAGATTTTGTCTATTTTTACATTCCTAATTCCAAGGTTTCAAAATCTATAGGCAATATCATATATGTAATATTTTATGTCGAATCAATTTAATCACTGCACGAGGATAAGCCATTATTGGAGAAAATCATCCTAAGCTTCCACTTGGGTCACATATTGATGAAAAGTTTATAGAATGGAACTATAGATTTTTTTAAAAAATCTTTTTTTTCTGAATAATGCTTTAAAAACATTTTTTTTGTTCCTGTAATCAACTGGTAATGTAGAAATAAATGTTCCTGTTTAAATCAGTCTTATACTAAAACTGAAGAAATGTTTTTAATTTGGCATTAAGGACAAACTGCAACTGAGTTGGTAAAAATGCGAGATGCATGAATCTTTAGAACTTTAATGTTATCCCTTTTTTCATTGTTGTCATTGTTGTTGATGTTTTAAAACCAGCTTAGAGCTGCCATATCCAGGTTTGTTAAATCTGAATCTTAAGCATGGCCTATATTTAAAAGTTGTTCAAATTTTTTTGGGATAGAAATTATCTTTTTTATTTCTAAAAAATGTGCCATTACACATTAATACTAAGGAATAGAAGTAAAAAGATTTTTTTTAAAATAGCTTTTGAATGAGGATAGCATTTCAATCAAAATTTACAAAAGTGTGTAATTATCAAAAAATTATCATGACTTTAAAAAAAAAAAAGCATTTTCATAATTTGTTCATAATTCACATATTTAAATTATTGTTGGAAGTTGTCTTGATGTCCATGAATGTTTCATAATTAGAATTTGTCTGATTTCAGTTTTTTTTATGGCTTAGCTTGAAAAGCAGCTCATTTACCATATTATAAACTAGGCACACTTTTTTACTTCTTTTACATCATGTTGTTGACTCTTGGAGGCTAAATATGTATGCTGGCTAAGGAAAAAGTGCCACGGGATGAATTTTTTTTGGTCCTCAAGTGTTTCCATATACGAATGAACCATTTCTTTCTAATAAAAATAAAGTTTGAATTTTTGGGATATCTTAATTTGGGCCATAGCTACAAAAATATCATCTTATTACATCTTATTCTCATTACTAAAAACAGAGAAAACCGTGTGTAAAGTTTTATAGGATTGTTTTTACAAAAAAGGATATTTCTAGTTTTTTTTTTTTTGTAATATGCGAAGGTCTTTTGATTGTCAATGAAAACAATGAGTGCTAAATCTGAAAATCAAAGAGATGACGACATTTTTTATCTGGCACCTTTTCTCATACCATCACACATATATGCACGAGTTGTTCAGGTTTATTTAATTCTGGCAGTTGTCCAGGTGAGATCAGAATTGTCCAATTCATAATGCCAAGTTGGGTGACAATTTGATTTTCGATCTACCAGATTCAGTCTTTTTTTTAAAAACACATTGTCAGACCAACCTGAAGAAAAATGTTATATAACTCACTATCAAACACTTTTTTATGAATTAATTTTAGTCAGTCTGTGGGAAGTCATATTCATTTTTTTGTGGTCAAGGATTTTGTATGAGGCATTTCCTATTACTCCCTCCTTGAAGCAATTGAAAAGTTTTTTAAGAACTTCAGAAACAACACTTTGATCCCTTTTTGCAAATATTTATGGAGGCTCTCTATTTTTTAAAAATTTCTTTTGTTTTAAGAAAAATAGGAATGCTGACAACTAGCTTTCATGAGGCCATTTACATCAGCATTACAGCTTGCAGAATTGTTTAAAGATTGCATCATTTTTCATCCATTAATTTCCAGTTACCTATTACATTTCAATTCCAAGCATCAGGAAGCTAACCATCATTGTCCTTTCTTTTTTAACAGGAACACCGTACAGAGATGGATGCCAGAGCTGGAACTTTCCAGGCGTTTGAGCTACTGGGTCAGCAGTTGTTGCAGAACCAGCACTATGCTAGTGACGATGTTCAGCAAAAGTTGGAGGAGCTTGCCAAGTCTAGGGAAGAATTAGAACAGTAAGTATTGGTGGTCTTATATGGTTTTGAGTTGATTAACTTTTGTTACATTTATATCAAATCAGCTCTTTATTCTATGACAAAGTCAAAATTATTTGTATTTTCTATGCTGCCCAATTCCATTGTCGTAAAAAGAAATTTCCTGCCAATTAGAGGTTTACTGATAAAGTGAAACTAAAAAAAAATGACAATATTCTATGGTGATGGGGTGTACCAAAAAAAACAAAAAAGAATGCCACAGAGAGCTTGCAGTAAGCCCTGAATAAAATATTTCGCATCAAATTTTACATTTTTTATTAGAGCAGTATTTCTCTGTTTACTCTTACCCATTGTTTGTTCGATCGAGATAGTAAATTGTTTAGTGTTCTTTCTCTTCATGAAATTTTTTTGTAAATTTTTTTTATTTGATTGAATGTATTTTAATATAACTTTTTTATTTACCCATGATATTAGATACCATTAGAAAACAAATATATTTATATTTTAAAAAAATATCTGGAATGAGGTCACCATGTAGTTGAGATAGTGGAGAGGTACAAAACAGCTTTCATCTACTTGTACTTATTATTAAATCTAATCCGGTCATCTTAATTTTTTCATACATTTATATTACCATAGCACCAACACTGTTTTTTTTTTTTAAATGTATTCTTCTCGCGCATGACATGATACGATGCCATTGCCTAGGTGTCCGTGAAGGAATATAGATAATCTATCAAACAAACATCTGATATCAACAAGAATCACCCATGTTGTCCAAATTAGCCTATTTGGAGATTATGAAAAACCCGTCTTGCTCAAGGAAAAAAGTGGAATTGGCTGAAATCGGGCTGAAACCCAGGGAACCCCCTCCTATGGTTACTGCAATGCCAAATCACTCTGCCACCTAAGTACTCTGATAAATTCAACTTTCAAAATTAAATTATACTAAAAGAAAAATCATATTATTATGAAAGATTCACTTTTCTCCCCTCTTACCAGAGCCTGGATCACTCGCCGCATGAAGCTTGACCAGTGTCTGGAGCTCCAGCTTTTCTACCGTGACTGTGAGCAGGCTGAGTCTTGGATGGCATCACGAGAAGCTTTCTTGGCTGGAGACTCTGTGGATGGTGACAATGTAGAGACACTCATCAAAAAACATGAGGATTTTGACAGGGCCATTAACTCTCAGGTTTGTACCTAAGGCAACTGGATAAACTTTTTATCCACTGATTTCTTGAAGTCACTTTTGTCAGTCAGGGCAAATTCTTTTGTTCAAACTCAAATAGTTTTCAATTACATTTTTTACTGGGGGCCCAGAGAGCTGGAGTTTTGAATTTTTCTTTCTTTCTTTCTTTCTTTATCTACCCCCCACCCCCTACCTTGACCTTAAATGTCTCAGCTGTAGGAGGCTTAAAAAGCCTGGACATTTTCTTTTTATTTCATCCAGTCCTCGATTACAGTCCTGGCCCTCTTCCAGGAGTGCTATCCAAATTTATTTCTCTCCTTTTCCACCAACCACCCTGCGCCATATTTTTCCCCCACCCCCTTGCAAAATCATCATCATATCTTGTCGCGCCAGTGAGTCAGCCAGTCCCGGGCAGTCTGGTTGCATTCCCTCAGGTCAGCATTGGTGCAGTGAGGTCCCAGCGAGCATTCGGACAGGATGTGGTCCATGGTCTGTCTGGGGTGACCTTGCAAAAGAAAAAATAAGATGGTCAAGCTTAAGTTTTGGATGATTTCATTTATACGCTGAAAATTTTATTCTTTGTCAAATAAACAAATACAAAGACGAGAGTTACATTTCCTCATTGAATCGTTTCAATGCCATGAAGAGAGAGACAAGAAAGAATAGTTATTTTTTACCAAAAAAAATCTACCTCTGTCTTGTTAAATCCAGGAAGAGAAGATCAATGCCCTTCAGAACTTTGCAGACCAGCTGATCCAGTCGAGCCACTATGATGGACCCGCTGTCTCGGACAAACGAGATCAAGTTTTGGACAGGTGAAAAAAAATATTCACATCATCTTTCTTTTTTTTTTTTTTTCTTTTATCATGATTCAAATCCATTTATACTGCTGTGTATTAGAACGACAAACAGTTTAAAATCAATTTAATTTTTGCTATGGGTTAGAAATAGTCTCAGAACTACATACTCCTGTAAGGAAAGATGATTCAATTGAAAAACAAACAAAAAATACAAGCAACCTGATTTCACCCCCCATTACAAAAAAAATTGCTTGTGAATGAGCCTTGCACCAATTGAGCTAATGGTACTCCTGCCAACTTGATAATGTGTTTGTTTTGAATAGGATATTAAAGAGTATTTATGTAATTAGATCAAATGACTTAGCTTAAAACTTGGTGTAGCTATATTCAAATAGTGCTTAATAGAGTTTTCAGTCTGTTTCAGGAACTAAAATCTAAAAGTTTGTGTATGAAGCTTTTAGTTTTTAAAAAGAGTTTTGCCGGGAATTGGAAAATTAGTTGTTTTTTTTATCCTTGAATAAGATTGAGTAAAAAGTAGTATCACTTCCATTTTCTCTCCTGAAAAGTTAAGTACAATGTAATTTATTTTTTCTTGGGGGAAATTTATACAGATGCAGAAAGCACCAATATGGATATTTGCATTATTTGTTCAGCAATATTATCAGATGAAAGATATAACTGTGACCCAAATGTTTCTTTATTCCCTTCTTCCCTTCCTCCCCCCTCCCTCATTCTCTCTCTCTCTCTCTCTCTCTCTCTCTCTCTCTCTCTCTCTCTCTCTCTCTCTCTCTCTCTCTCTCTCTCTCTCTCTCTCTCTCTCTCTGAAGTCGTCAAAGACTTGAACTTTTATATAGCGCAATATCCACTAAATGTGCTCAAAGCGCTTTGAGACAATGAGATATTAAAAATCTATCTCTCTCTCTCTCTCTCTCTTTCTCTCTCTCTCTCCCTCTCCCTCCCCCCTCTCTCTCTTCTCTCTCCTCTCACTCTCTTTCTCTCTCTCTCTCTCTCTCTCTCTCTCTCTCTCTCTCTCTCTCTCTCTCTCTCTCTCTCACTCACCACTCTCACTCTCCCCTCTCCTCATTTTTTTTCCAGAGTGCTCACTAGTTTTGAATAATCGCTTCTAAAATCAGATTTCAAAAAGGGGCAATTTTTTAATTATTTATTTTTCTATGTTTCCATCAGATGGTCAAAATTAAAAGATGCTCTTATTGAAAATCGATCTAAACTGGGAGAGGCCCAAACCCTCCAGCAGTTTTCACGAGATGCTGATGAGATGGAAAACTGGCTTCAGGAGAAGCTCCAGATTGCCATGGACGAGTCTTACAAGGACCCAACCAACATCCAGAGCAAGTTCCAAAAGCACCAGGCTTTTGAGGCCGAACTGTCAGCCAATGCTGAGAGACTGCAGTCTCTGATGGCCACTGGCCAGAGTAAGTGACCGATTCCTAGAAATTAGTTTGAAATTTAATTCATAAAATCCTGTAATTCAGAAATCTATAAACAGTCAAACACGTATGAGACGTATTTATATTGACCACTGAGTGTCATCAATTTTTTTGCATTAAAAAAAAAGTCACAGAGTTAGTTGCAGGCTTTTGATTGCCATTGATCCATTGAATTTTTATTTATTTATTTATTATTTTTTTTTATAGAACTGCCCCTCTTTCTCCACTTTTGTTTATTTTTTCTCAAGCCATCTTTTAAATAATTTTTTGTTATCTCTATTTTTTGCCCTTTTGTTTGGTTCTTCATCTGTTCATTAAAAAAAAGAATTTCCCCTTATGTCCGTTTTAAATTTTAAAAATAATAATTTTTTGTGGGGGGGGGGGGGGGGGGGGGGGGGGGGGGGGGCAGCACTCATAAGTGCAGATAAACTTAGCTCCTATGTTCTTTTAAGCTGACCCATATACTCTTTATCACTCACAGACCTGATTGACCAACGCCAGTGTGCTGGAAGTGAGGATGCTGTCCAGAACCGTCTGGAGAGTCTACTGGTTCAGTGGGAAGACCTGGTGGCCAAGTCTAATGAGAAGAATGACAAGTTGAAGGAGGCCAGCAGGCAGCAGACATACAATGCAGGGGTCAAGGACATTGACTTCTGGCTGGGAGAGGTCAGTTAAGTATATTATACTTATATAATGATGTATAGGGTATAGTAACAAAGTGTGGATTGATTGTGATATGTTGATGATGGCGATTATGATACAGAAGTTAGGATCATCTCAATGTTTTGAGGTTTACCTTTAAAGTAGACTTCGAAACCTTGCATGCTTTATACTGATGCATGGATCAGATTGTTTTCTGGACATATATATAACCCCATAGTTAGCAATTATTCAAGTTGTTCTTAACATAAATGATCCTATATTCCATCATTCTAAGGTTTTTCAATTTTCATGTGTGAAATAAAATCGCTTTTGAAGAAATTAACAGACAGGAGGTTATTTAGGCAGCTGATCCTGATTCGGAGAGATCAGACATTTGTGATACATCTCCCTACAACAGTGATACGTTGAGTTTTACTTACAAGATTAAAACTTGAAAAGAAGTGAGAACTGGAATCTCTTTATCATTTTGAATTGAGTTTTACACTGTATCATTGGTCATTTTCCCTTTTTAAGACCGACAATGAGTTTTAAAATTTTATCTGGAGTATAAATGACATGTTTTTCACTAGGTTGAGCAAATGCTGGCATCTGAGGACTACGGCAAGGACTTGGCATCTGTCCAAAATCTGGTCAAGAAACACCAGTTGATGGAAGCTGATATCTCTGCCCATGAGGTGAGGCATTCATTGTTTGTCATTCAAATAACTCTTTTAGTTGTACATTTTGATTTATTTTTTTTTACATTATTCATTTATACTCTTTTTATTTTTTATTATTCTATGATTGCTTTCACATATGCTTTATTGAGTAAAGAAAAAAATAGAAACAAAAAATAAACAATTTCATACTAGTTTGCCATGGCTTCTAAATAAATGGAAATTATAGATCCATATGGAGTACAAGCGTTTGAAATTATTGTCGAGTCAGGCAATAAAATAAATTCTTATCTCCGTCATATATCCTTACAGTCACACATATTAGTGTACATTTAAAACATTTACTCACGGGTCAAAAATAAGATTTTAAAAAATCTCTAATTACACTCAGTTGTGTCTGTTCCCCTCCTCCCTCCCTTTCCTCATCCTTCTGAATCTATAAAATGAGTTTGTGGAATATTTGCATTCAGTATATCCAGTATATGTTTTTTATTTTAATTAATGAACGAGTTATATGGCTGCGCTGTTTCTATGGATGCTTGCTGTGAACAATTTGTGTGTGTTACTTAGAGTGTTTCAGTCTGTTCTTAGTATCCAGTTAGTAATTTGTTTTCATAAGTCTCTGTCCAGTGCAAGTGTTCTTATCTTTTGAAGGTCATCATGTGTGTTTTCATTTTAATGGTTATTGAAAAATTCTATTCATTTCTCTTTTCATGCCACAGGATCGTATCAAAGACTTGAACAGCCAAGCAGACGAATTTGTTGATGCTGGAGTGTGGGACTCTGAGAGCATTGTGTCCAGAAAGCAGACTATCAATGAGAGATATGAAAAGTAAGAAACGTTGAATAATCCAAACAGAATATTTGTTTTAAAAAATGCCAATTATGAATTTGTGAACTTGATATGGTCAGATTTGTAGGAAACCAGATTTCTTCTTATTATTTATTTTTTATTTTTTATTTTTTTTTTACATTTTTTTCCTTAATGTGAAGTTGCTAAGATATTCAAAACTAAAGTGGGATTGTAAAAGTAATCATCAGACAATATCGAATAGTTTTCCTTGATTTGATTATCCAGTCTCTGGCTAAGTCAATTGTTAAATGGCACTCGTTGTGTCTAATTATGTGTGAAATTTATTGTAGTCCCAAACATTGAATACGTGACATGGATGGACTTATTGATGTCTTTTTAAAAAAAAATGTTTTCCTCAGGATCAAGGAGTTTGCTGTTCATCGTCGTAATCGCCTGAATGAGGCCAACACAATGCACCAGTTCTTGAGGGACATTGATGATGAGGAAGCTTGGATCAAGTAAGCTTTGTATTGTTACTTTCTTTTGGTTTTTATGATCCTATAGGATAGAGAATTCTAAATAGTTGTTTTATCCATATTGTTTAAGCTGATAATGGAATTGTTTCAAGTATTGTCACTCAAGACTGTCAGAAATAAGCTTACCAAATGAAGTAGAATAATATTACAAGTCCATATTGATGAATATTAGCCAGGTTTGTTTAGATGCCAAAACAAATACCATGGATCATTCTGGTCATTTGGATAACCAGGATCTGAAGCAGGACCATTGTCTTAGGCAGTTGCACTGTATTATGAACATGTTAACTAAGGAGGAAGAAGGAATTGATTTCAGAAATTGTATTTAATGGAGGAAAATACTATTGTGATGATATAAAGAAAATACGAGTCCTCGGAGGTATATTTTGGAAAGTTGGAAACCACAATACTATTTTTTTCTCTCTCTGTTTCAGAGAAAAGAAACTTTTGGTTGGCTCAGAAGATTATGGCCGTGACCTGACTGGAGTTCAGAACCTTAGGAAGAAACACAAGAGGCTTGAGGCTGAGATAGAAAACCATGAACCCTCTATCCAGGTTAGATTCTTTTCTCTTGACCTTTTTTTCAGTCTTTTTTTTTTTTTAAAGATATCAAACTTTTTGAAATTTGCTTTGATTACATATTAATTTGACCAAAATTACAAATTGTCAATACCCAACATTCATCACCATAATTTGGTAAAAAAAAAAAATAAATAAAGAAATGTAGTTTTAATCAAATGGATAGACGATTATACCGTTTTGTAATCGGGAACTTTTATGATCAAAGTGGCGAGAAAGTCTTGACTGACAAAAATTATCATTTTAATTTCTGCAAGTTACAGACTTGTGTCTGCCGGGTACAAGTGTGAAGACATTTTATTAGTCACTTCCCTATCATCTTTATAGTAGGCCCCACTCCTAACAATAATTGCCTATTTGGACAATAAAGATTATTATTATTATTATTATTATTATTATTATTATTATTATTATTATTATTATTATTATTATATTATTATTATGATTCCAGCACAGATGTTTGAATTTTTATTTTATTTTATTTTTTGTTGTTGTTGCTGTTATTCTAGGCTGTACAGGAAACCGGCAAGAAACTGATGGCTGAGTCAGACATTGGAGCCAGTGACATTGAGGCAAGACTTAAACAGTTGGATGCCAGTTGGTTGGATTTGAAGGACATGGCTGCCAACAGGTAAGAGTAGCAAATCGTTAATGTTATTGCTATCCTCTTGTAATAACCATCTCAACTGAGGTATATACTTTTGAGGAAGCCTATTCAGCGATATGAAACAGCGTAGATTTTATTTTTTAAAAGCAGCATGTTGGTTGGATCTAATTTTGTAAATAGAGCTTATTGGAAATTTTTGGAAAAGATCTAATTGAGCTACCTAATCAGTGCTTGTGGGGTCATAAAAAATCCTGACATCCTGAAATTGAAACCAGGTCCCTTTGCTTGTGAATCAAATGAGCTGTTGAGACCTATAGGTTCAACCAAATTAATGTTTATGTATGCTGGGAACGATCAGTATTTAAAAAAAATAATTTAGAAGCCCATCAGGGTTTTTTTGTTACCATTATGAGAAATGTTCCAATTATTGTACCAGGATATCTTACTCAATTACGTTCTACTTCCTTTTTACCTTTTCCCCTCTCATGGAAGTCATGTGATGACCCTCCTGAACTGGGGAAAGTGGTTTGGTTTTCTTCAAATCCATTGTGGATCCATTAAGTTAGGTTTAGAGTGGGCTGGATGAGGCTAGGTAGTGATTCTTTGCTAATCGTAAATTGTTCACCTCTGCAGAATATGATCAGCATACATTGACCAAGTTAGCTCTGACGTGCGTTTTTATTTTCAAGTTTCAATATGTATAAGTGTTAACTGAGATAGCTGTAACTTGTCCAAAGGCCTAAGAATCCTGACTTGGTCTTCTTGAGCACCAATCTGGATAATTTTGTTTTGTTTTTAAGTTAAAATTATAAAAAATAATTTATTTGAGCAAT
Source organism: Berghia stephanieae (assembly GCF_034508935.2). Classification (NCBI taxonomy): domain Eukaryota; kingdom Metazoa; phylum Mollusca; class Gastropoda; order Nudibranchia; family Aeolidiidae; genus Berghia; species Berghia stephanieae. Next base: position 29,511,057 of record NC_088368.1, on the reverse strand, counting down.
ATTGAAAAGAATGCCTTTTTCTGGCATAAAAAATTTACTGACAATGTGACAAAATCTCAAAAGTCTTTTTAAATGTACAAGTTACGTTCACTAGTATCCTATAAAGGATCTATAATTATTTCATATCTTACTTCATTTTTTTTTCGATTTCATGTAAAATATTCTTTGACTTCTCTTTATTTTTCAGTCACATGAACGTTTATTACTATAACTGTGTACAATTACTCACCGTAACCATTTTCTATCAACAGAGGCAATAAGCTAGAACAGAGCTATGCCTTCCAGCAGTTTAGTGCTAACGTGGAGGAGGAAGAATCTTGGATTACAGAGAAACAGCACTTACTCTCTACAGGAGACCTGGGAGACACCATGGCTGCTGTACAGGGTCTGTTGAAAAAACATGAGACATTTGAGGCAGACTTTCAGGTCCACAAGGAGAAGTGTAATGAGATAAAGAAAGAAGGCCAATCTCTCATCGAAGAGGTACGTGTCACTTTTTAAAACAAATTAAAAGTTATTTGTTTGCCTTCTCAATATTATAATAGAACCAAAAGTTTATGAATAAAGCCATAATAATGTACATTACAATTCATGATAATGGAATGATCTAATAAGACTGGGATTTTATTGATAAATTTTTGATATCTAAAAAAAAAAATCAATAAAATAAATAAATAAGATAAAATTCCCTTTATTCATCCCATAGGGGAAATTTGTCTCTAGGGCTTATTCCAAGGGAAGACTGGAAAAATTGAGCTAGGGCGATTTGACTTGCTCAAGGCCACACAGCGTAGTGGTGGGTAATCAAACTCAGTACCTTTTGGGTACGAAGCAAAGACTGTAGCGCTGAGCCACGCTGCCAGTTGTCTGTTTTATTGAGGGTGAATCACTCATCCCTGTAGAATCTGGTGTTTCTTATCTGCTTTGTCCTTGGGTATATTCTATTTATTTTTTTAAACAAAAGAACTAGTAAACAAACATCATAATTGTCTGTCTAGTCATAAAATTCTTAAATGGCTCTTCAAAATCGACGTAAACAGACTAGCTGACTGAAAGTAGAATAAATACATACACCATAGAGGGACTCAAACCAGGGACCTGCTGGTTAAAAGGTGAGTAACAAGATTGCAAAACTGTACTGTACAGAGTCTGTTTGATAAAAAGCATTTGAGACTCAGCCCAAGCATCCAAATGTCTCCATTTAAATCGAATCAAAATCCTCTTAATGCAGGACGAGACATGATGCCTATAAGGCCTATAAGGCACTCTTACAATATTTTATTTTGACTGAGACTACCCTGCCTCTAGCTTGATACTCATTTAACATATGAATTTAGAAGGAGAATGTGAATGAAGAACCTTTTTCTAAGGACAAACTTTTTTACCACAGTAGCATTCAAACCAGGGACGTTCCAGTCTGAAGGCGAGTGTTAAACCACACAACTGCAAAGCTGCACAAAGAAAGTACTCTGTTGGACCAATAAAATTAATGTTTGAAACTCAACTCATGGAGTCCAAGTGTCTCCATTTGAATCAGATCAATACTCTTTTTATCCAAAAACTTACCATTCCCCGATCTGCTTCCTTGCAATATTTGATCTTTTTATCACATAAAAAACAAAACAAACCAAGACATGTTCAAACTGCTTTATCTGTATCTATGGTGCACCCTATTAAAAACAGTTTGTTGTTGGTGCAACGTTGGTTTTTTGACTTTGCAGTCAATGTTGCGGCTAATGGTGAAATGCTTTCACTGATATTGCATTTACTTTCGCCTTGAAGTATGTGCTTATGATTTTATTGATCAACATCTTTATTTATTTTTCTCCAGGGTAATCACAATGCTGACAGTATCAGTCAAAGAATCCAGGGACTGGAAGAGAAGCTGGAGGAATTGGAGTCTGTCGCCACTAGAAGGAAATCTGCCTTGGGTGATAACTCTGCCTTCCTACAGTTTATGTGGAAGACTGATGTGGTTGATAGCTGGATAGGTGAGTAATAGTTTGGCTTTTGCTTCTCTCTTTTTATTATTTAGATTTTTCAATTTTGGATAAGTCATTCAAATCTTAGAAATGTCTCACATCATACTTCATTGTTGTGAAGGTCGGGAAAATTGGAATATAGCAAATAAATTTTAATCACAATTCTGGTAACGTCTTGTTTCCTCATCGTTATTTTTGTTGTTGTTGTTGTCAATTCTTCCTTTTATTTTTCTTCTTCTCTCCTCCCGCTTCCTTTTCTTCCTCCTCCTACTCCATCTTAATTAATTAATTACTTAATCTCTAATTCGCTAGTTAAGTAATAATTTACTCCTTACATTTTCATATAGAAATAATTGTTTATTTGGTGTCCAATTTATAATATATGAATTTAATATTGATCTACAGCTGACAAGGAAACTCAAGTGAGATCTGAAGACTACGGCAGGGATCTTTCCTCTGTACAAACATTCCTTACTAAACAGGTAAATCGTAGTTGGGGAGCAATAAACTGGGGATTATTCTACAAGTCATTAAAAGCGAAAGTCCACAATTGTAAAGAAGAAAAAAAAGATGAAATGATTTTCTTTTGTATCCCAGTCTATAAGGAGTTTGGAACAAAAGAATGGGTCAAAAAGACCAATACGTAAAAAGGCCAATGCGCTTATCAACTGTTACTTTTACAATAATGAGTGCCTGGCACCTCAGCATAGTTAGTTCTTTTATTCCTTCCTTTTTCTGAATGTATACAAACTAAAAACAAAAGAAAAGAATATACAAAATCAAATTCTTTTATTTGGATTATTACCTATCATTATAGGATGGGTTGGTCAAGGACAATTCCATTCGTTATTGTCTTGTCTGAAAATCAACTAAACTTAAGATATGTGTTTGTGTATTTTTGCAATGCGTTTAGGTAAAATACTCACAACATCCACCAGCCGGTTATAGCGTACCAAGACACAAAACTATGTGTGACATTGAACGTTTATAGTCATTATCATTAAAATGGCTGTTTAAAAACGTTAACCAAGAGCTGAGTGACATAATCTTCATTCCTTATATATTTAAACCTTTCATAGCTTTGAATGTGGCATTGATTTATGTTATGTTAATCATCTGTACTACATGAAGGTATCCTTCAATAGGTCTATTGCAAGCAAAGTAGTTCCTGTATCCAATAGTTTAAAATCAATTGTCATAAACTTATATTTCTCAGTCAATCATTTTGCAAATGGAGATTTGTAACCTGTTAACTTCCATGCTCTGGAAAACCATGTATTAAAAAATTTGGCCAGAAAACTTGTCCTTGAAATATCAATCGATTTAAATGACCCTTATCTTGGAAAAAACTCTCAAACCTAGGACTTCACAAGATGAAGGTAATTTAAATTGATTGATATTTGAAGACAAATTTTCTGGCCAAATTTTTTAATACATGGTTTTCCAGAGCATGGCAGTAAACTGGTTAATGAACAAATATAACATCCCAATGTTTAGGGTTTCCCCTTTATCAGCAGAGTAGATGATGAATGAATTATAATGTTCTTGGATGAATGCGACATAAAAAAATTAATTAATTAAAATTTCCATTTATTGAAGCCCATGGAAACATTTTTGTCTTAAAGGTTCTTATTTCAAGAGAAGACTGAAATAGCCCAGGCATCAGCCCCTGTGCATCACTGCAAAGTGGTTAACAGGGGTTAAGTTTGGCTATAGAAATATATAGATATTGATATAGAGATATAGAAAATTGGTCTCAAACCCAGGATCTTTGAATGTTGATGCAATGCCTTATCCATTTGGCCATTGCAACCCCCCCCCCCCCCCCCCCCCCTCCTGCTTACACAGATGAAAGTAAAGTATCATTCTCCATTGTCAAATCATAATCATGAGTACAATTATCTTTATTCATTTCATTGCCTCAACAGGAAACGTTTGCAGCAGGTCTGGCAGCCTTTGAGAAGGAGGGAATCTCCACCATCACCACCCTGAAGGATCAACTCCTGTCGGCCAAACACGAGCAGACACCAGCCATTGAGGCAAGATACAACGCTGTCATGGCACGATGGCAGAAACTCTTGGCCGATGCTGATGACAGGAAACAGAAATTGTTGCATTTGCAGGTGAGTAGAGGATAAACAATGGGGGCCACAACAACACAGAGGCCAGATCTCCAGAATATTCTGGATTTCAGGTTTTTTAACTTTTACATTTTTTTAAAGATCCACTTTTATAAACTGGCCTGCCTCTGTGGGGAATTCTCTTCATTTTGAAAGTTTCTTAACTTAATATAACTTCTTTTTGTTATATGCATCATCATCATCATTATCCTCATCCTCATCATCATCATCATCTTCACAAACCACCACTACTGCAACCTCAGCCACCACATCATTATAATTACTACCACTACCTCTACTACAACTCCCACCGCCGCATCATCATTATTTCTACCACCATTAAAACAATCACAACCACCACATCCCACTATCACAACCACCACATCATCATTACCACCAACATTACTATGCACTCACTTCATTTTGAGATTTTTACATTTTATTTGACAATATTCAGTTATAGAACTTTTGCTAATTTGAACAAAAAAAGAGATTTGAGGTTGTATTTGACATCCTGTTTTCATATCGTATAGCCCTAAGCAGATAGGATTTTGTGTGCAGAAATTCATGTTTCGGCCTTGGAATTCCTCTGAGTGGTGTATGGAATTTCTGTGAGCCAAATTTTGTCTGTTAAAATTTTTTAAATTTTTACGCGAATTTCATTTTTAAAAAAAAGTTGCCATCCAGTGGCATCCTTGAAAAAATAGGAAAGCTTTTATTTGTCATTCTCATTCTTTCCATCAAGAATGCTTTTATTCCTGATTTTCATATATTGTATATTTCATTATTAACATTATTTAAAAAATTATTTTATTTCTCAGGACAAGTATAGACAGATTGAGGATCTTTACTTGACATTTGCCAAGAAAGCATCTGCATTTAACAGCTGGTTTGAGAATGCTGAGGAGGATTTGACTGACCCTGTGCGTTGCAACAGTGTGGAGGAAATTAAGGTAACTCATTAAAAAGCATTGCCATGAAAAAAACAAGTCCTTCAGAATGATCACTAGGCCCCCGAAGCAATTTCCGTGACTTGATAGGAGAAGTAAAAGAAAAAAAAAAAACATGAAATCAGAGTGCAAGTTTCACCCTTATCAGATCTCATTATATTTTGCTACTCTTTCACTGGTGGGTGGAGAGGGAGGTAAGAAAAATCTAACATTAATCTGGGTTGAACTAGATGCCTTTGTGAATTTATCTAGTACTGGTACTCTGCCAATCAAGTCACACCAAGTCAAAATAGAAGAGTTAGTCGATAACACTAAAGAAGTAAAAGGAAAGGAAGTAACTTCAACATTTTCATTCTTTTGAGTGTTTTTTTTTTCTTCAATCAATAGTTCTCATGCAATGTCTTTTTTTTTTTTTTTTTTTTTTAGATTATAACATATTTTTTGTCTTATCCACCTATTTACCAATCATCTTCTAGGCTTTGAAAGAAGCTCATGAACAATTCAAGGCATCACTGAGTGCAGCTCGTGATGACTTCAAGTCCCTGGAATCTTTGGACACCCAAATCAAGAGCTTCAAGGTGGGACCCAATCCCTACACCTGGTTTACTATGGAGGCACTGGAAGAGACTTGGAACAATTTGCAGAAGATCATCAGGGTAAATAATGCTCCTCATCTGATTCCTTATATGTCTCTTTAGTAGTATTTTGAAAACTCTTTCAAAACGTTTTCATCCTTAACTGGGAAGACAATTAGTGTGCAATGCTATTCTCTTCCATGAATCTAATTTTAAAAATCTGAGACTGCGGTCTTGAAAGTACATGGGAGTTGTTTTAAACATTTTAAAAATAAAATCGAAATACATATTTGTTTATGTTTGGGCCTTGTAATGATTAATGCCTGGATGGGGTTCCTGACCCCCCATAGTGGGCAGGGAGGCATTTACTGTCTTCTATCCCCCTATATCTGTTTTCTAACATACCTTCTGTCTTTTTATTTTGGAATGAGATTACTTGGTTTTGTCTTGGCCCTTGTGGGATACCCTAGCTGGGAGGGAAACAGTCAAATGTATAGTTAGAATTTTGGGAGATGATATTTTTTGTCTTGTAAATCATCTCTCTGTAATGCTCTATATTATTTTTTGTGTATGTATGATTTGTAAACATATGAGTGTATATTCCTCTTAGTGGGGTGAGACATTTAGGGGATCTCAAACTAAGTACACTGATGCTGGTATTTCCTTGGAATCTACACCTGTTCCCTATTTGAACCAATTCCCCTTTGTCTTACTTTTTCTTGCCCGCTTTAATTGTTATTCTAGAACATTTTACGATCACATTTTCCTCCTTTTTACTGGAGCTGATACGACCTAATGTGTTGCAAGCACTGTAAAACCCTTAAAAACAAAACAAACAATGATTAATGCCCCGTAATCAAAATGCTTTATGGCACTGGTTGAGTTTGTAAAACCAAGACTCAAGTTTCGAAGAATATTATCTGTATTTTATAGAGTGACTTGAAAATTAGCAGACCTACAGCTTCAGGCTGACAAGCCATTGAATCTGGTATGATATGAGTTCGTGGATAGCTCATACGGTAGAGTCACGCTCTCACCGGCCAGGCGGAGTTGTCGTACCAATAAGGTTGCAGGTTCATACCCCACCACCGCCGCGAAAATTTTTATTCTCTATTGTCTTCTGGCACTTTTCTACTCATTTCATCTCTTGTATGATATGAGTTAAACTTTGGTAACATCTCCTTTTTAATAGGAAAGAGACAATGACCTGGAGAAAGAGAGTGCCCGTCAAGAAGAAAACGACCAGTTGAGGAAACAGTTTGCCCAGGCAGCTAATAATTTCCATTCATGGTTGACACAGACTAGGTAAGGAGTAGCTGTAAATTGATACATATTGTTTTAAAATGTAACATTTCGGACATGTTATCCTGTTACAGCAAAATTTATTGTATGATAATTTGAAAAGTTATAATTACAATGAAAAGTTGCTATACAGGGCAATCGTAAGGTCCTTGCTTTGTAACCAGAAGGTACAGTATGTTTGACTGACACACCTTGATGAAGTCACTGTGGAAGATGCATAGGTTATTTCAATCTTCTTTTGATATTGACACCAAAGACAATTTTCCTCATGGGGATGAATAACAGGAATAATTCATCCTTATATAAATAGCATTTTTATCAAAGTACTTTGTTTCATCATCTTCTCTCTGGCTGAAGTCATCTTCAAATTAATCATGCTAGTGACAGCAAGAAGTTGACAGGGTGAGAACAACAAAAATTGTCATCACTCCACCCCCCCCCCCCCTCCATACAATTCTGTTTTTAGTCATTCAAAGAAAATAAATAATAACTTACATTGTTCTTGTTTGCTAAAGTTTTGTTTCTATTTTAGCTATAAAACAAAATTGAATTTGTAACTCAAATGTTTTTATTTCTTTCAGGATGTGGCTCTTGGACGGGTAGCTAATGCTTGCTGCCTGTCTTTTTTTTTCTTTTTTTTCTTTTTTTTTTTCTCTTTTTAAAGTCTTGCCTTTTTCAACCATAATCCAGCAGTCAATGCTTGGTGCTCTGCGATCTATTGAATGCTTGCCTGTCTATCTGAACTGTTTTATTATTTGAATTTTAAAACTGAGATTGACCAAGATATCTTGTGAAATGTGATCATTCACTAATCATCCGCAAACAGTTGCATTGCATGGTATATTCACTTGAACCTGATACTGAACTGGACTTTGATATAAGGGAGTGAAAATTTAACACCTACTGTCCCTCTAGAAAGCGTTTCTTCATCTTACTCAACCAGAGGCAGTCGATTAAAAAAAAATATATACTTCATATGCTTGCTATCCCTTCAATTTCATCATTTCCTTCCCTTTCTTTCTTTTCTGTTTTTATTTCTGACTTCGATGAATCCCTCCTTTCTCCCTTTTATATCCTTTATATTTTCTATCATTTTCATGATGGACAACGCTGCTAGTATGTGTTAGGAGTTGATGCATTCAAATGAATTTAGATCTGTTTGCTTTTCATTGTTCTAACAAAATCCCCCCCCCCCCCCCCCCCCCCCCCAATGTTGTCATTAAATCAGAAGTGAAAAGGGTTAATGGCATGGATTTTAAAAGAGTGACAAATTAGGGAACAGGCACTGTTGTAAGATAAAGATATGAACAAGTGTGTACGAAACAGTGCCAAACAAGCACATAGCAAAAAAAAACAAAAAACATTCCAAAAAATCAGCCTGCCTTGACGAGGGATCGAACGTCAGACACTTAATTACTGGTCAAATGTTGCTACCATTACACTGCAGAGGTTATCCATTAGTTGGGACAATTTAATGCATAAAATCGACCCGTTACCTGATAGTTGGGTCGATTTAATGCCTAAATTTAAAGCATTAAATCGTCACAACTATTGGGCAACCTCTGGCATAATGGTAGCACATCTGACACAGTAATCAGAAGGTCTGAGGTTTGAGGCAGGCTGATATTTTGGGGGATGGTTTTTATTTCTTGTAATTTTCTCTCTGTTTTGTCCGGCACTGTTTCATACACAATTTTTTCAGATTTGTATTAAAAGTGGAAATGCATTTTATAAATTTCTTCAAAAAAAATTTCTTCTACATGACCATGTTTTTGTCATGATGATTAGTCATGATTTAAACGTTCTGTCTCTCCTATTGTCGACCCAATCTAACAAGCATGTTCCAAAGAAATTAAACTATTTTCCTTTCTGTTGACATGATTCATGAAAAGAACTGTTTACTTAGTATATCTCGCAATCAAGACACAACAGTTCATCTCTGAACAGAAAAGGCTAAAAATCCACTCCATCCTCCTCTCCCAATGTTGTTGGTAATTGCTGTGCTCTATGCCTGTATTCAATATAGAATTTTTAATGAATTGATAGATGAGAAAGAAATGAGAAAACATAAATAAATCAACAAATCTAGGCATTGTGACCTCCAGAATCAAAATCCGCTTAATATAAGCACAGGCCAGCTACAAGTATGCTCTGCTTGATTCCCGAGGACTTTACATAGAAACAGTGACCACCGAACAGTGATATATGCATGATCAAGCTAGGTTGGATTTGAGGTTTATTCATTAACTTCCAATACAAGCTGGACAAGTACAATAGCAGACCTGCCACTGATACAGATATAATAGATACATACAGGTTTTTTGGGGGGCTGAAATTCGTCAAAATTCGGATTTTTTTATTTTTGGGATCCAGATCAGATTTTAAAGTTTGTTTTTAATTTAAAATTGGTGAAAGAAAAATAATGTTATTTTGCCCAGAAATGGATATGTCTTCAAATTGAACTCCACTACACCAGTTCTTGATTACATATTGTAATGTGACATGTTATATGAACAATGGTCAAACTCACGCAGTTTGGGTTTATACAGATTATATTCTTCTCATTTGGATTTTTACCTTAAATATACAGATTTCTTGTTAGTTGTCTGTGGCAAGTCTGTAACAGCACATTAGTTTGTAGACAGGATATGATCCTCTGATGTTGCATTGTATGGGTTGGGGGGGGGGGTAATGATGGATGAAGCCTCTATTAATGTCATCGCAGCCAGTCACAGTTCGTAATGAACCCTGACTCCTATCCTAAGTTTGATCATTTCAACGAATTCTTTTGATGGTCAAATTATTATACATGTTTAAAAATGGATGATTTATATCGGTCCTAATTATCAATTCTCTTCCTCCCACTCTCCAACCCTCCTTCCTTCTTCTTCTTAATATGTTTTTAAAAAAAAATAACTGGAATAACTATGAGTGAACCATTCACTTTAATTGTTGCGGTTTGACACAGTTGTATAGTTGGATAAAAAAAGCCATACCAGTCAGAATGTAAATTTAGCCATGGTGATATTATCATGAGTGATCTACCGTTTCCTCATAGCTGTATATGAGCGGGTGGTTGGATGGGAGCATCACCCTTGAATCATATACCTATGATGTTCGCATGGGTGTACGATCTGATAGTGATGTCGTTTCTTCTTCTCTTTACTAGCCTATCCTGCTTCTTTGGTTTGTGATTGTATTTTTGACAGGGGATATTTTTTTTCTGTAAATCTTCTGCCTGTTTGTCCTTGGTTATTTATAATTTAGCTTATGATATCTTTAGGTTATGATTTTGATTTACATTTGTACTATTTTTGTTAGATTGCTTGTTTTTTTGTTTCAGCGGTCTCTCATATAACCTCAATTGTGTTGGAAGAGACCTAAAGCAACAAACAAACAAAAAAAAATAGCTGTATATGAAGCTCATTGTTGCCTATTTCTTTCACATAATATATTGTTTTTCTTATTTTAATGGCAAAGATCAATCAGAAAAAATATGGAATTGTGATTCTAGATGGTTGTTTCTCATTGCATATTTTTTTATCACAGGGCTGCCATGATGGAAGGATCTGGAACTCTGGAAGAACAACTGGAAGCCACCAAGGTAAACTTTATGATAATGATAATGATGAGGATATTGATAATGTAATTATAGACATAGTCAATCTTCTCCCCTCCTTTCATCCCATTTTGAATGGTGGGTTATAATCGCAAATACAAATTAATATTAATATTAATATTTATGGACCAGCGTGGCTCAGTGTTGCGATCTTTGCTCTGTACCCAAAAGGTACCGAGTTCGATCATCCGCCGTGCTTTTTGGCCTTGAGCAAGTCATCTCGCCCTAGCTCACTTTGCAGCGCTGCACTGTGTATGACGCCTGGGTTATTCCAGTCTTCCCTTGTAATAGGCCCTAAAGAGAAATTTCCCCATGGGGATGAATAAAGGACATTTTATTTTATTTTATTTAAGTATTGTCCTTCAAAAATAGCTTAGATAGCCACTTAGCAGATTACATGTTTAGCATAGTTGAACCGCCCATTAAGATCCCATCAAAGGGTTAGACGTATATACAGGTCAAAAGATCTGTTAGGGTTAGGGCCTTCAATTTATCAAAAAGTTTATATATTATAGATACAGGTCAAAAGATCTGTTAGGGCTTTTTATTGACTTTTATCTCGATGAACTGAATGCCAAGATCAGCAAAGGCACAAAACGCCTAATACGCTGGAAAACTATACTATACTAAGATATCTTTACAGTTGACTTAATATCCTTTAAGGATCTAGGATGAGGCTTTATGAAAAACAAATGATCGTGAAATTGAATTACTGAAAACATTTTTAAAAAAAATTTCTTCAGAAAAAGGCCACTGAAGTGCGATCACAGAAGGGACATCTTAAGAAAGTGGAAGAGCTTGGAGCTGCCATGGAAGAGAGGCTGATTTTAGACAACAGGTTGGTTTATTGTGATATACAAGAAAAATTAGCTTTTTAAAATTGTATTCATTGATTGCTGTCTTGCTTTTGATTGCATCATTCCAGTACAATTTTTTGTATTCTGGCTGTCTTAGTTTTTCTCAGTAGCTTGTTAGCACAGACAAGTGGGAAAACTAAATAAAAATATATAGATTGTCCCACTATTTTCCTTTTTCTGGAGCTTCAATGACATTACAGTGTTACAGTTGCAAAACTGCTCAAACTATTACTAGCACAATTCTATTTATTTTAAAACTTTATTCTATGTTGCCGGTGAGAAAAAGATATGATAAAATTATGAAGGGTATTGTAAGAGTTTGATGAGGATGAGTATGCCTTATAAACGTATTAATTTTTTATTTCAAGTTTTCAGTGGGTTTTTTTGTTGTCCCATATGGTCTTTATAAAACGTTGTAAATATTTTTTGTTCACAGATATACAGAACACAGCACTGTGGGATTGGCCCAGCAGTGGGATCAACTTGATCAGTTGTGCATGAGGATGCAACACAATTTGGAGCAACAGATTGAGGCCAGAAACAGGAGTGGCGTTTCCGAGGATGCCCTAAGAGAATTCTCCATGATGTTCAAGTATGAATTTTTTTTGGGGGCATTGGTTATTTTGATTTATCTGTATTGAATTAAACAATACAGGTTTTATTCATGCAATGACCTTGAAACTTGAAATTGAGGGTAGACACGCCACACCTGTAAAAAGGCTCAAATGAAAGGATTTTGTTCTTGAAAGTATCAAGTTATGATTGGAAAATGAAGACAATTAGACTTGAAAATCTTGTCGTTAAATAAGTAGAACATTCAATTTACACTTGAACAAATTTGGTTTCTATCCACAACTGGTTGGAATTTTTATTTTTATTTTTTTTTTTTTTTTGCTAACTTCAAAGATGACAGAATAATGAATATAGAATATGAGTCATATCTCTCATGAAATTAAAATGAGCAAGAGTAAGAGAAGTTAGGGTGAAATAAAAATCAATTAATCCTCTATATTTTCCTTTAATTGTCTGGGTTTTCAACAAGATCTGGTATATTGATTAAGATATATTTTTCCTATCTTTGACAGACACTTTGACAAAGACAAGAGTGGCAAACTCGATCACCAAGAGTTCAAGTCTTGTCTCCGTGCCCTTGGTTACGATTTACCCATGGTGGAAGAAGGACAGACAGACCCAGAATTCACAGCCATTCTAGACATGGTTGATCCCAACAGGTAAGATCTAAAAGACTTCCTATTACACTGGTCAAATATTATTTTTTAAAAGCCCATAACGTGAGCTTTTATATTGCACAAGATCCAATACTAAATGTGGTCTGATTGCTTTATAAGTGATCCCAAGCCAGTAATTAACATGCAGGAATATGCATAACGCCCTTAAGGTGCTATTGCAATTTCTTTTTGACAGAGATAATGCTGTTACCGGCTAGGTACTATTTTACATGTGAGTATGGGGAGAGAATGTGAGTCAAGAGCCTTTTCCAAGGACTTAATTATGCACCACCACAGTGGGGCTCAAATCAGTGGCCTACAGGTGAAAAAGCCTAAAAGTTGCACATCTGGTAAATGTATTTGATTTCTAAAGAAAAACAATTGGTTGTAACTATGAGTTTAATCATTAGCTTGTCTGGTAGTCATTCTACATTATTCACTCATTTACTAGTACTCTGTTATCAATCACAATTTATTATGTTTTAATGTCCAGGTTAGTGAAGTAATAGTTTCAGATTGTGATGTTCAAACGTTCCGTTGACATCACCTTCTTTCACTATTTCTATTTTTTTTTTTCTTTTCAAGTTTTAGGCTTTGTAAGTTTAATTTTAACAAATGATTATTATTCACTTTCAGTTGCTTCATTACCTTTGTGCTTCTCCTTTCATTTTAAATGTAATTAATGCGATCCCCTGCTGTTTTTTACAGAGATGGTTTCGTGTCATTACAAGAATATATGGCCTTCATGATAAGTCGGGAAACAGAGAATGTCCAGTCCAGTTCAGAGGTTGAGCAAGCATTCAGGGCTCTCACGTCTGGAGAAAAGCCTTACATTACTGCCCAGGAGTTATATGCGGTGAGTGGCCAAATGCTAAATTCCATTCTGTTATTCAGTTATAAAATCTGGAGTGAAGCCTGAATTAGAAAGGTTGAATTAAAGTTTTTTTCTTTCTTTTTTTCCTCTTCTTAATATCCAAGGTCTTAACTGATCAGGTGAATGACTGGCAACAAAGAGAAAATGAATTATGTCAGATGGAGGGAGGGATATGATAGATAATTTTTAATGGTTGAGGTTGTTTGGCAAGTGTACAATTAGTGTAATATTGCAAAAAGTGGAATGAAATCCTATGACTGGAACGGATGTGTGAACGATAGTATAAGTAATTAACCTAATATTACATAACTATGGTATTATGTGCTGGTTTCAATTATGGTTTCGCCAAATTGCCATTATCTCTTTTTTGTTATTTATTTACTGGTGCTTGTATGACCTTAATGTATAGCAAGTGCCGTATAATCCTTAAAAACAAAAGCAAACAATAATTATTTACTTATTTATTGGTTTGTTCATTCCTTCGTTTCTTATTCTTATTCATTTTATTTATCTTTTATTTATTTATTTATTTATTTACTAATTTATATTGAATTATTCATTTATTTATTTACTTACTTCATTTGCAGAACCTGACAAAGGAACAAGCAGACTACTGTATAAGCAGAATGAGTCCATATGTGGACAAAACAGGCAGAACTGTCCCCGACTCTTACGACTACGTCGATTTCACTCAGCAACTTTTCGTCAACTAGATTCTACCATGCTGTTCACTGTCTGTCTCCATGACTGTTACAGAATTTGTGCACCAGAATCAAAACGTTGATAAATGAATTTTTTTCTCATGATAATGAAATTCCAATCCTTGGAAAAGTTTTTACCATCTCTCCAATGAAACTGGAGTCTGAAAGAAAAGTAATTGAAATTTTAATCATTTAAGTACCTTACTATTTGGCTAAAATGTATATTCTGAATTCCAATTTGCTTTACTTTTTGTCTCTTCTTTCATGTCAACTTTAGTGTTAAATCTTTCCACTCTTATGTACATCCATAAGCAGTACTTAAATAAGATAATATAAGAGCTGAAATGATGGTCTTTTTTTTTTTTTTTTTTTTTTTTTGATCGGATTGTTCTGGTGTATGAATCCTGTTGACTTTGGCAGGGCTTTTTCTAGATACTTTTTTATCAATTAGAATACACTATATTTGACTTATTTGAACGAATATAGTTGTGAATTCCTTTTTTTTTCCTTCTATTTTGCTTTCCCCTCAATATTTCATTCAACCTTCATTATTATTTATATATAATAATGTTATGGTAATTGATATATTTCTCATTTAATATACACAGCAGTGGATTATTGGTTTATTTGGTTGGTGGTTGATGCTTTCATATTTTTGGAAGCTTTCTTTTCTAACTTTTTATTGGAGAATTATTTTTATTGCTTTACTGTTTTGTAACGTTTAAAAAATCTAACCTATTAAAGGCATTGATTACTAATCAGCTGATGATAATTTTCTCCAAGAAATTAGTTTGTTTTGTTTTATCCTGTACCCTCCCAACTCATACCACGTAAAATTTTACAAATAATATTTGTATAATACTGCAATATTTTTTTATATGTACGCTATTACCTTTTAAAGAAATTGTAATGTAGATGACCTTTTCTTTTTAGTTAGAATATGCTCTCCGGTATTTGTAAAAGTAACTTTGACACGCTTTCATCTTGTCATAAGCACAACTTCGTCTTTGTTATTGTCTTTAAAATAATTTTTTTTCTTCTCTCGCTTTGCTATAGTTTTTTTTTTTTTACAGAATCATTGTTATCCTTCAGAGTGATCGATAACAAATCATTTCTCATCACTTTGGCTGTAAATGTTAAATAAACCTCTTCGTATATTTGTCATTGAGACTCTTTTATTTTTATTTCCTGTCACTCCTCACCTTTTCAATCTCTTAACCCAAATTTCGACCCTATTCTCTGCATATTGGGCTGCTGACTATCTTGATCAGCCTCGGCTGCCAAAGTATAACAATTAAATTTATGATTATGTATGCTGGTAAAATGCTGAATTGACATTTCAATTTAATGCATAACTTGGTTAGTGTCCCAAGGCATGGTAGTGTGCTCCATGGAGAACCAACCTCCCACATACCTGTCAAGACTGTCAGGGAGCCTGTTTGCATGAATTACATGATGCTATCTAATCTGCATTTGTATATTTTCTCTTAATTACAAGTCTGAAAAGCACTGTACATGTGTGTGCATAATGGCGTTCTTGCCTAGGAGCGAATTTTTGAAAACAATGGTGAGAATTTTCCTATAGATATTCCCGGACTTGGCCTGAATTACATATAGAGGTTGGATGGTACATTAGGGGTTAAGAGATAATATAATCTTTGAGGTGATGGCATTTGTAACTTGTCTTTTTTTTTTTCTTTACAAGCGTTTTTGAGTCTTTAATCTCTCAAATGTATGCATGTGAAGTTATCATGGAAGCAAGAAGCAAGTAGTTAGAAATGGGAACCTTCCACTGTATGGTCTTATAAATAAAGAACAAACATGGGTATTGCTCCTTTTCTATGTAGTTTCTCTTGTAGTCCACATTTTAAAAATTCATCATTTTAAACACTCTCGGTCAAAACATTAAACACTTTCAGTAAATTCACCAGACTGAAATAAAGCAAAGCCTCATATGGTCAGCAAATCTCCCATATAAATATATTAAGACTATAGAACTAGCAGAAGAAAGGAACATGGCTACCCTTTCCCAACAATGACAAATGTTACCTTTAGTTGTGATGTTGCTCCTGTGAATGAAAAAAAAAAAAAGAAGTTGAAGACGGTAAACAGAAGATTTAATTATCAAGCTGCGACAGACAGGAATGGATTGAATTAGTCAGAAAATCTTGATAATTTTGAAGCGGATTTCTTCAATTGTCTGATTCCAAAATAATTCATTTTGTATTTATTCTGTATCAGATTTGATAAGTGTAAGTTTCATTAAGTCCACTTGCTCCAAGAAGGCATTGTATTCACAACATTTGTACTATTTAGACTCTCAAACATTCCCTTTCGCTTTTCGGTTATGTGATTGTTTGGGGTGACTCGGTGGTTTATTTAGTTTTGATATTTGATTTTTTTGCGGTTGTGATTAATTATTACATATTTTATGTATCAATTTATCATAATATAACCGTATCATTACGATTTAAATGGTTGTTCGAGTTTTACATTTTGTCATAGAGTTTTTAGATAATTATATTATTAATATTCCATCACTCTATAGTAATTTTATAAATGTGATATTTTTAATTCATGTGTTGAGTTATTTGTAGTTTTATAACATGTTCTTTTCAAAGTGAGTATAGAATAATAAAATTATCAGTATCAAGTAAATGTTTTTTTTAGCACTCATAAATTGTTGTGAAGTACTTTTGCCTCACAATTACATGGTATGTAATTTTGTAATGTAAATTACAATCAATATTTATGCTGAATCAGAAAAGAGTGGCGCATTATTTAATTTACATAATAATTAAGTGTTACACTAGAGATATGATATGGAAACGTTTTGGTTTCTTTTTTTTCTATTTCACTCTTTATTCATGCTGTAACCACAAACCCTACATTTTAATGCAATAATAAACTTTAGTCCCTGCTTGAGTGTTCAATACAAATGTTATTGTGTTTAGTCTTTCTGCTTGTGTGTTTGTTTGTGTATTTATGTGTGTGTGTGTGTGTTGCAGCAAAGAGTGTGTAGGGTAACGTAGTTACCAAGAGCTCTCACTTCTCTTAACCGCAATGCTATTGTCGCGTGCCAGGTGAGACAGCGAGGTGGGTGTGCTCCGCGTGTATCATGCGCGCTAGGCTTACTGATACAATGAAGAAAATACGAGTAGAAGACGGAAGATGCGTGGCTTCACCAAAAGCGGGAAGTGAGAGCTCTTGGTAACATAACAATCGTTACCTACACGCTCTTTGGTTGCAGCACCCTTGGAGTCATTGGGGCACGCAAGCTCTTGCTCAGCGGCAACATCAAGATCCCTCATAAGAGTAAGAGTAGTATCCATTGACGTGTATGTTGTCCCAAACCAAAATACATCAGCTATTCCATCAGGAAATCTAAGCGCAATTCAAGACAATTTATTTTGAGTCAGACTCCTAATAAGAGTTCGAAGTTTCAAGTTTATGTATTGTTATTGGTAGGCTTTCACCAATAAATCACAAAAAGTGAAAAAATGACTCATGAAGCCAACAACATCGATGGGAATTTCCCGCTTTTTTAGAAGTTTCCCGCTGAAATAAAATCAGCTCTGGTTTCAAATCAAACCCATGGTAGCGCGGAAAATTGCCATTTGAAATCCCAAATTTTGCCATACCAAAACAGAAAATTTTGCCACATTTTGCCATAGAAGTTAACTATTCGTATTCAGATTCAGATTCAGACAACTTTATTTATTCCTGGAGGTCAATTGAATATTACATTGGTCTAAAGATGCAAATAAAAAGTTACTCAGGTGCAAATCACAAAGAAAAATGATTAAAGACATCAACCTTATATCAAAACAAGAGACCGAAGCCTGCAAAGAGAAGCATCAAATTTTCATTACACTGACATCGCGGAAAATTGTCATTGAAAACTTAAATTTTGCCCAATTTTACCACCGGGGTTAAAAAATAGTGCAAAATAGAGAATTTTCATGACAAATTGTAAACTTTGCGGTATATAGCGGGAAAGTGCGAATTTTGCGGCCGCAAATTTACCATTGCGGCTGCGAAAAACCACGATGACAGAAACCCGCGATTTTCTGTGATATTAATGAATAACAATGTGGAATTGAATGTCAGCTTAAATTGAATGTACTCGTACGAAACAGATCAAATGGACGTTTCGGGTTTCCCCTTTATCAACAAAACAGGATGCATGAAACACTATAGACGAATGAGATATTATCTCTTATCTCTTATTTGTCTTGGAATGAGATAACTTAGTTTTTGTCCTGACCCTGGCCGGAGTCCTTGGCTGGGACTGTTATTTACTGTTATTTTTTATTTTTAACACGTGACTTGTAAACATTTGAGTGTATTCCTCTTAGTGTGATCTTTTTCCTCAAGTCCTTTTAATTGTACATCAAGAATGTTTTTCCTATTCAATTTTCTTCCTTTTTACTGGCGCTGATATGACCTAAATGTGTTGCCAGCGCCTTGAAACCCTTAAGAACAAACAAACAATCTCTCTCTCTCTCTCTCTCTCTCTCTCTCTCTCTCTCTCTCTCTCTCTCTCTCTCTCTCTCTCTCTCTCTCTCTCTCTCTCTCCCTCTCCTCTCTTGACATATTATATATTAACAAAACAATATGTTAACACTAATAATTGTGGGAAAAAGTAAAATAATACCATATATAACCACAAACTATATAATAATAATAGTAATAATTATATTATTAATAATAATGATATTAATAATAATAATATTATTATTAATACTAATAAAAATAATAATAAAAACAACAAAAATAATAACAATAATAATAATAATAATGATAATAAATAATAATAATAATAATAATAATAATAATAATAATAATAATAATAATAATAATAATAACAATATTAATAATAATAATAATAATAATAATAATAATAATAATAATAATAATAATAATAATAATAATAATAATAATAATAATAATGATTGTGTAATTCTACATGCCAGGGAAGATTGTTTTGTTTTAAAGGATTGTACTGCCTTTTGTGACACATTCAAGTCATTTCAGCGCCAGCCTAAAAGTCTCATCCAGACATGAGCACAGGATCCCACTATGAAGAACAAATTCAAATGCTTACAAAACATGATATTAAAAATTTTTTAAAAAAAAATTACAGTATATAACATTATTTTACAAAGAAATATCTTCCAAAACTAATACTATGCATTTGACGGTTTCCCCCTTTGCCAAAGACTCCGGCCATAGCCAGGACAAACCAAGTAATCTCATTCCAAGACAAAGATAGAAACCAAATCGGAACACAGGTACAGCGGGACAGAAGACACTGCAAGTGGCCTCCAGCAAGATTGATTATGGCAAATATATTGATTGTACTATGAGGAAGGATGGAAAATTGTGGCTGCCATATCGAGTAATTAACTATTTAAAGAACTTCACGACAAATTACCAAAATGTAAAGAAAAGTATGACTGACACCTGTCTTCAAGCAACTGCCAACCTTAATACTCCGGATGGTAGATTTTTGTCAGAAATACAATACGGCCAATCGTCTCATAGGTTTTATATTGGGATGAACCTACGTGTACTTCTTTGCATGCCTGATACCCCGTATTGTTACGGTCTCGGTGTTGTACTCTCAAACCAACGCAGAATACTGTCCGTTACAACAATATTAAAATGAGGTCATAATTGGGTCCGGTCATGATATGAGACCTGCAAGAATATTCACGTTGGATGAACTGATGCTTAATATTGAAATCTATTTCTTTAAAAAAGTGAGTTGAAATAAAAGTTATCATTGAGGATTTTTTTATTAATAATTTTTTTTTTAATTTCCCAATTCTCTTAATTTTGGCTTTAAACTCGTTAATCTTTAACTAGTCCATTCCAATAAAACACCACATTGACGCGGATGAAAGGTCAAATATTTTGTTTGTAACATCAACCTAAAAGCAAATTATATATAATAATTAACCAGCACATATTAATTAACATTTGGCTTTCCACAAGAAACTGTCAAAAAATATTTTGACCAATCAATTATTAACATCAAACATAGTTTTAAAAAAATAGAATAATATGATGTAATGTTATATTATTTGTTTGTTTCTTTGATCGTTTTTATTTATTTTAGTCATAAATAAATTACCATTTCCAAATTGTGCCTGAGGTACTGGTAGTTGATTTCACGTTCTTTCTTTAAATATATTTTTGTTTATTTGTTCATAAACAAAACTTACTTTCTTTAAAAATTATGCACCTTACAGTTAACTGAATGGCTATGACTACTTTTCATCAAAAGAACAATACAGCAATGAAGCGCCCAAGTTGATTGAATTCTCATCATCATCATATCGTTGCCGGAAGGAGGCGTACGGGGCTCAATCATGGGAACTTGGCAAAACCTAGCACTAGCAGGAAGGAGATGTACGAGACCTAGGTGTGAGAACTTGGCACCTACTTTGAGTTAGGAGGTGCGCGTGACTCGGACCAACGGTGCAGCCGAAGTGGGAACCAAACCTCCTAGTAGGTTGGAGAAAACTCCTGGCAGGTAGGAGTAATTGGACCCAGACGACTCCCGCCGCGCAAATGCGCAGAGCTTCAACCATTGACGTGGTTGTGAAGGCTTAGGTTGTTGTATTCTGCCTGGTGACCGGTGCAGGCACAGGTTGGGCTCTGCATCTAGGTTCGCAGAAGACCGCGTATTTACACTTGGTGTTGTAAGACAGTTGTTTTTGGGGATGTCTGAGAATTTGCTAGGTGTGCCGAATATCTTCCCACTAGCGGGGTTTGTATATGGGCGGCGGAGATCCGATGTAATGTCTGACGAACTATATGGAAAAACCGGGATAATAAGGGTGTTGGTAGTGGCTGCTGCTGCCTCCCACACAAAAAGACGTGTCGTTTCCCCGTTGGTGGACACGCCGCCTTACAATGTAAAAAGAGGACAATGCAAACGTACTATCCGGCGTCGTCCTCATTGACGTTGGCTACCCGCACTCTGAGATGACAAATTATGTCTGCCCATTCCTTTCGTCTGTTGGGGTATCGTGTAACTCTCTTCCATTCATATCTGTCAATTCTAGGATGTTTATATAACTGGGCCTTGGTCTTTCTCTTCTTCGCTTGCCCCTCCAGTTTCCTCTGTACCACATCTTTCATTACGGTGCAGCGGTTTCTACATAATATGTGACCGAAAAACAAACTGAGTTTTCTCCTTTTGATAAAATTTAGTAGTTCACAGTGCGCTGTTATTTGTTCTTCTTTCCCTCCAGCGTACCCTCGTCATCCTTCTGTAAAACCACATTTCAGCAGAGTTTATACGTTTCCTGTCTTTGTTCTTGAGGGTCAATCCGTAGGTCATAACTGTCCACACCAATACTTTTACTTATTTTATTTTCAAATTTTGCCCGATGGATTTGTCATTATTGCTTAAAGAGGTCATGATATTTTTTCGCCATTGCAATTCGGTTATTCAGATCAACCGAGCAGTCGCCATTTTCCGTTTAAGTGGATCCCAAATAATATATTATCTAAAATGAGACCCACCTTCAATCTCTCCGTTTATAATGAGTATGGCTTGATCTTGAACTTCTCCGGCTTGCATGTATTTTGTCATTTTAGCGTTTAACTCGAGGCCTTTAAGCCCACATGCGTTGTTTAGATCATTAATGAATGTTGTTGCCTCTGAGTGGTTGTTAGTAAGGATTGCGGTGTCATCTGCATATCTGAGATTTGAAATTTTTCGACTTCCTATTTTAATTCCAAAATTTTCAGCAGCTGCTTCTCTCATCATCTGTTCGGTGTAGACGTCTATGTGCTGAATAGGTACGGTGACAGAATGCAGCCTTGTCTTACACTTGCTTCCATTGTGAAGCGTTCGGTGTGGTTGCTGTCCCACCTAATTCTAAGTTCCTGGCTTGTGTATAAAGATTGTATGAGGGCAACAAGATGTGATGGGGAAACCCATGTAGTGTAGGGTCTGAAAAAGTTGTTCAAGCTCAACACTATCAAACGCTTTGCTGTATGTAGTCTATGAAGATGATGTATGCCTCTTTGTGAATTTCATTTAGTTTTTCTATGATAACTTTATAAGTTCTGCTGGGATGCCATCCAGATCCGGAGATTTACCATTCTTTAGTCTTGATAAAGCCTTTTCTATTTCGTGTATCATGGTACTGGTTCTTGTGGTTTTATGTTGTTTTGAAAGTCTATGTCCTTCGCCTGCTGTGATGTGAAGAGTTGTTCTCCATACTCCCTTTTATCGCATCATGATTTGTTCAGGATCTGTTAGGGTATGTCCTCTAGAGTCTTTTATTGTCAACTGATTAGGCTTGAACTGCTTTTTTTTCATTATATATGTATTGATTTTTTCATGCATTTCCTTTGACACATTGCAACGGTCAAATAGATTGATGTTACGGCATTCCCTTTTTAGCCAGGCTTGTTTATCTTCTTTGATTTGCTTTTGACATAACTATAACATTAAATGTTTTTATTTATTTATCTATTTCTTTTTGTATTATGGATTTCTGTTTGCCGGACTGATATCGCTTATCCATGGTTTTGCCTTTTTCTTTCGTTTTCGTCCAAGGAAAGAGTCTGCTGTTTCGTGATATATGTAGGCCCCTATAATATTCTTCATATCTATCCACAGATCTTGTGTGTTTTTTTTTTTCCATCCTGGGTGTCACACATAAGTATGCGCTTTGGTGTCACAAAGGGCCTCAAATCGTTTTTTTCCTCCTCTAAACAGAATTGCCAATTAGGCGTTTTTTAAGGGTGAATTGCAAAACTTGATAATTTTTTTTTTTAAAGCTTGGAGAAATTGGGCTTGATCAACGTTTACGTATTTGCAGGTCTGCGAACAGAAATTGTTTTGGGTTCATTGTTGTGATGGAAATACTCTCAAACCAACGCAAAATGTCTTTATTATAAGTTACATTAAGTCCAAAATTGTGTTCTGTTATCAGACCCGCAAATTATGAGTGTAGTGTTTGGCAATTTCACTTTTCTTTTCAAAACACTTTCTAAGACAAATTCACACTAATTTCACAAGTTACACATATTTTTTATACAAGTTGAGTACACTGCACTGAGGTAAGAAAAACAGATTTCAACTTATTTCTACTTCTTTGTGCATGTTAGCCAAAAAAAAAAAAAAAAAAGAAAAAAAAAGATTAAAAAAAAAAGGTCTTGTTTGGCTTCAAGGAAAAATCAATCTGGCACTCCGGAATGTACAATGTAAACAATAGTCCAAGTCAATGGCAATGACATCTCTACTATCATTATCATTGATAATTTCTTTACACCGTTGAACTTGAATGGAAAAGTAAGACTTGCTGATTTTCACGTGAAAACGTCTTGAACTTGATTAGATTTGTTACCATGAATAATAAAAATAAAATAATAAGACTAAGACTAAACACGAAGCTAAATTCTGATTGTGGCCTCCTTCGCCTTCGCCTTCCTCCTTTCACCATGGGCATGGGCTTTGAGACTCTACTGACAACCATCTCAGTTCAGCAATGCAATTCCATTTCATTAGGAAATTTTTGCATGCAAATACTACCTATAGTCTCAAAACGAATAAAAAATAATCATCATCAGCATCATCAACAATCGTCATCAGCATCATCACCAATCATCATCATCATCATCAATCATCAATCAGCATCAATATAATCATCAATAAAAATAATATTATTATTAATATTAACATTACAACAACAACATCATCATCATCATCATCATCATCATCATCATCATCATCATCATCATCATCATCATCATCATCATCATCATCATCATCAGATTCACAGCTACAACCACCACCACCACCATCAGCAGTTCATCACCATCCTCATTATCATGAGTTGGGCGATGAATATAGAATTGAGTGATCATATTATAAACATGAAATAGAATTAGAGGCAGGATTCGTCAGTGGTCAGGAACAGCTAAAGCATTTTGCAAATTACACCTCACGTATGAGGTATAGCGGCGAAAGCGGTATAAATTGCCACTGTAATGAAGGTGGAGAGAGATGGAAATGATTTCTACTTGTTTGGTGATATATCTGTGTATAACTTTTTAAAAAATGGTTTGGTTGAATCAATTCCACCATTTCTTGCTATTGGCAGTGCAAGTAAGGTACTTACTTACTTAGACCCTTCACTCCGGCTGGAACATAGGTCATCGACGAATCCTCTCAATCTTGTCCGGCTCTGTGCCATCTTCTCAGCTTATTTTTAGATGCTCCATCAATGCCCTCCTCCAGCTATTCCTTGGCCGCCTTCCTAGTTCCCTATGGGTTCCATGTAAGAGCATGTCTGGTAATATTTGTTGCAGGCCTTCTCAGGGTGTGGCCGAGCCATTTCCATCTCTTAATTTCTACCTCTATTTCTTCTTGGTTTGTCATTTCCCATAGATCGGTATTTCTAATTTTGTCTTGACATTTAATCTGTAGTATTCTTTTCATACAGTTGTTAATGAAGGACTGTATTTTATGACTTTGTGTTCTTTTCAAGCACCATGTTTCATAAGTAAGGTAAAACTTTTAAAAATCCTTCACCATAAAAAATGATAGAATACATAGTTGGATTATACATGAAAGATAGTCATCAGCTTATCATTTCAAACAAGTGGTTTTGTATAGCAGTGTGGTCATTGGTTTGCTTTCAGATATTGCCTCATGCTCAGAGAATATCTGATCTCAGCATGCATGTATTATTGATTTATTATCAACAGGTTCGGTAACACCTTTGGGTCACCATCATTTACTTAATAGTTGCCCTTTGCTCAAATTAATTTTTTATGTTCTGGAGTATTTCTATCTTGAAACTAAGTTTAAAACTTCCAAGGGATGTTGATACCGATGATTTAAATAAACAAAGATGTAGGAAATAATCATTTTTTGAATAAAAATTAATATGATGTCCTCTGCTTCCCTTCTAAGGCTGATGCTCCTCGTTGGACATAGCTTCCAAAAAGGATTTCCATTGTGATTTTTGACTGTGCCAGTCATCTTGCTTCTGTGGTTGTTCTCCCCCATCTAGTCTTACATGCCATCTGGCCACCTTCTACTTGACCTCCCTCTGCTCTCCTTGCCCTTTTTAATATGACAGCTTCTAAAAAAAAATGAAAAAGAAAGTTGAACAAGGAGTCTTTATAAGCCGACAACTAAACATTGTAAGTGTAGTTTATAATTCTTTTTGAGAGACTATAAGTGCAATACTTGTTATTCACTTAGCCATCTTGCCCCCAGCTTATCATCGACTTTCAATAATTTTATATGAAGTACTTCAGAGAAAACTTGTGTGTTCAAGAATCTGATAAACTGAGGAAATATCATTATTGGCTAAAGACACAATCCAATGCATTTACACTATTTTGCCATCCTACACATTGTTACCCATTATAATGGATAAAATCAGTCATGCTTAATATTCAACATTTGTTCGTGGTCCCATGTGTGTTGACTTTAAGTTGATTGACTGTGTTTCAATGCATGATTTTTGAGAAAGGAAAACTTATTTTAATAAGAGATATATTTTTTTCCCCAGATTGTTTGCTACTAATCCAGCCAATTTTATATATTAAAAATGAAGTTTGCTGAGCATCTTGGGGCTCACATCACCCCAGAATGGAGAAAACAGTATATTCAGTACGAGGTACGTATTATTGTTTCCTTTTCTGATTAGCAAAAAACAACTCAATCTTTTAACTGAAAATGAAGTGAGCCTCAAGATCATCGAGGGCAATAAATCTGACCTGAATGAGGTCTTTACAAGTCAGAACTGAGCTATGATGCAATTTATGTTTTAAATAATGATT
>NC_088368.1:29445022-29480022 GCF_034508935.2 Berghia stephanieae | reverse complement strand
CACTGTACCATTTTGAGACCATTGATCATATTTTACATCTCCTGAAACATTTCAATATTTAGATTAATCCATGTGTAACAATGACTCTTTACCTCTGATAGTATAATTTCAATGACCTTTTAAAAGTCATTTCCAGCTCCTTCATCAGACCTAGGTTCACTCCTCCTCAACTTCCTTCTCCTCCTCCTCTCCTTCCTCTCCGCCTCCTACTCTTCTTCCTACTCCTCCTTCTCTTCCTTCTACTTCTTCTTCTTCTTCTTCTTCTTCTTCTTCTTCTTCTTCTTCTTCTTCTTCTTCTTCTTCTTCTTCTTCTTCTTCTTCTTCTTCTTCTTCTTCTTCTTCTTTTTCTTCTTCTTCTTCTTTTCCTGATAATCTTTTGACCAATCTTTTTGGATTTTATGTGAAGTTCTACTGGTTTAATTGTTTATATTGTTTATCAAATAAGGGATTTTAGCACAAGAATTCAGTGTTGAATTTTTCATTATTTTTGAAGTTGTCCTATTCATTTTTGTTCAATACTTTTTCCAGTCTACAGCCAGTATCAGCTGCTATTTGCAGCTATGTGGTCATGTGGTAGGACACTGGCATTCGGATTACAAAAGTCCTGAGTTTGAGTCCGCTCTTGGCAGCGCATAGTTTAGTCCTTGGAAAAGACTATATTCACATTCTCTCATCATACTCATGTGAAGAAGGAGTACATGGCTGATAGCAGTGTTGTATGTGTTGGAAAAAAATTTGTTAAGTGTTGATGTAATGTGGCTAGGGATCCTTTGTAAAACACTTTGAGCACGTTTAGATAGAGGATTTGCGCTATATGAAAGCATTTAAAAAAATTATTTATTTTTTTTGTTTTTTGTATTTAATATGACATTGTCAAAAGCGTTCTTTTAATCATTATCTTTTATTTTCAATCAGAAAAATTGTCAGAGGCAAATCGTAAGTATGCCAACCTTAAAGCTGAACTGCAGGTTTTCCTCAATCAGAGTCAAAGGTACACACAGCTTCGTCGACGCAGGGGAACAATGGTGTTCAACAAGGTCAGTTTCAGCATGCTGTTATTGGGGGAAAAAAATACAAAGGGTTTGTAGAAATAATAACTGAACTTGACAAGGGGGTACCCATAGCTCCGTTCGTAGAGCACTCGATTCACACACAAAGGGACTAAGATCGATTCTGGATAAAGTCGTCCTCATCATCATCATCATCATCATCATCATCATCATCATCATCATCATCATCATCATCATCATCATCATCATCATCATCATCATCATCATCATGGTAATAATAATAATAAATGATAATGATAATAATAATAAATAATAATAATAATAATAATATATAATAATAATAATAATAATAATATAATTATTATTATTATTATTATTATTATTATTATTATTATTATTATTATTATTATTATTATTATTATTATTATTATTATTATAATTATAATAATAATAATATTAATAATAATAATAATAATAATAATAATAATAATAATAATATAATAATAATAATAATAATAATAATAATAATAATAATAATAATAATAATAATAATAATAATTACAAAATAATTATGATTATAAAAATATTGATATAAATATTATTATTATTATCATTTGTAATTTGAAAAAAAGCAGCGCCTTCCCCCCTCTCACTCCCATTATCTTTGTGTCTCCTTGGATTCATTCAGGACAAAGAGGTGAAAGGTCAAGCAGTATCCTCCAATCGTAAACTCCATGACTTGAAGCTAGCTTTTTCAGAGTTCTACCTCAGTCTGGTTCTTCTACAGAACTACCAAACTCTTAATTTTACAGGATTCAGAAAAATTCTCAAGAAACATGATAAGGTATTCTTTATTCACCAGCCCTCAAATTTGATATCATTTTCTCCTCAGCAATTTATAAACCACAATGTTCTTCCACACTATATTCTAAACATTAGCAAAACTTAGAATGAGACAAATCCTTTCGTAGGCACAACAAATTTAGGAAATTTTGATGGGATCCTTTGACCTCTTGCAGTTGTCTCTTTTATTTCCCTCATTTTCTGCCGGGCAGCAATGGCATAGTGGTTCAGTATTTTAGTAAAGCTTGCAACAGAAATAAGCAGTGTTGAGCAGTCAATGATCAGTGCTGGGTTGCGGCATTTGCAGAACTTTGACCCTGCTTTGAGCACTCTGCACATGTTACCCCACCTGATTCAGGTGTACATGAGTGCCTTTCTAAAGGCAGTGAAGTATATTGTAAGAGTACCAATCCAAAAAAAAAAAAAAATTAACAGATGACTTGTACTCTGTATGAAGTGGAAATTTACTTTGATTTGGAATGCAGGGAAATACAGGTTGGTCTAACCATGGAAATGATATTTTTTTAATGTCCATATTGATTTGATTTTATTGTTAAAAATTTGAACCCCTCCAGGTAACATTCAGTTCTTATCCTGGGATTAACTATTGGTTTTAGTCCTGTCATGATTTGGGTTCTTAGGTTTAAAAGAGAGACAGCAAGATGCTTTTGTTTCTTTGACATAAAGATACTACACTGCAAGAAGCATGTGGACTGTAAAAGGTAATGAACAAAAATGAATATGACAGATTCAGAAAAGAAAAATATACCAAACACGGAATGTTCGGGTTCAAAACCCTTCTTCATCCAAAAATAATAACAATAAAAACAATAATACATCACTCAAAACAGAGACAGATGGCAGAAAAGTACTGGGCTTGTCTTGATATGTATGATCTTGAAATGTCATGCCACAGTGCATACCTGCCTACTTTTACGGATCGTCCCTAATTGGTACAGAAATCAGGTAACAATTTCGGACATAAGGAAATGGAAGAAATATTACGGATTTTGATTTCACAGCAATTTGGTCGTAGTGTTATAGAAAAAAACAACAACTATGTTTTGTTTTATGTTCTCGCAGTTATGCAAGAAAGAAAAAATGTTCCCTTAAAGTTATAAATTTCACGCCCATGATAGTTAAGTCGATGCTAACTCCTAATGGTGGAGCTCAACAACAAAATTTATTTAACATATAGAAGGTTGTAGGCAGTATTTAAACATTTTTTTATTGTTGGTTAGTGGAGTATTACTAAAATTGTACCATTTATTATTGATGAATTTTGTGTTTGTTACTGATTTTGAAAATTTCAACTAGGCAGGTATGAGCAATGTCATTTCGAGGTCATACTAGCTGACAAGATGTGCTCAATACTTTTTGTGCTGTGTCTGAATTTTAAATGATTAAAAAAAAACCCCAAAAAACAAAAAAAACCCCAAAAAACTTGGGCTTTTTTATAGTGCAATATCAACTAACTTACTCAAAGCGCTTTACTGGGGGTTCCTGGCCAATAGCAACACTTAACATGTAGGACACGCTAGTCAATATTACAATTGTTTTGGATAGAGACAACGCTGTCTACAGCCAGGTATTCATTTTACATCTGAGTACGGTGAGAGAACATGAATAAGAAGAGCCTTTTCCAAGAACTCAACTATGCGATCTGAAAGCGAGTTTGCTAATGTTTTTGTTGTTTCTTTTATTGGTTAAAGACAGGATTTTTGAGCACAAATCGTTCTGTGTTTGGTATTTTAAATATTTTTGAAGCTTTTATATTAATTTTAGTTCAATCCTTTTTTTCTCTCTGAAATATTAAAAAAAAATTGTCCTTTACTTTGTATTTCAGTTGTACCAAACAACCCAGGGAGCTGAATGGAGACAGGCTCATGTGGAAGTCGCTTCTTTTTACACCAACAAGGAGGTCGACCATCTCATTAAAGATACTGAGGTATGGTCATAATCTTTCAATTTTGATTGTATTTCATTTATATATTTGTTTATTTATTTAAAAAAAATCTCTAATAAATTATTTAATCTATTGATTAATTAACTGGTCGAATAATGGAAGATTAATTACTTTACTTATTTTAGGTAATTGTTCAGTTGCATTAAATGTAAAACATTGGTTGAAAGAGGCAACATTGTAATATTAATATTATAATATATCTTGATCTCAAATATTTATGTGACTTAAAGAGTTTTGTAAAATCTTGTTTAAAAAGGCTGAATACAATCATAGCATATCTGAATTTCGATACTAGAGGGCGGTCAGTTACATTTTTATTAGACTATATTATATAGTTTAAAAAAAAATTATTTGGTGAAGAAGGATTTGAAGAACTAACTCCACAACATGATCATTATCATCATCAATATAGATGGCTTAGAGACTTATCAATGGGTAGAGCGCTATACAAATGCGACATATTATTATTATTATTATTATTATTATTATTATTATTATTATTATTATTATTATTATTATTATTATTATTATTATTAATTTTGTTTATATTTTTTATTTTTTTTAAATTTTTTATATTTTTTATATTTTTTATTTTTTATTTTTTTAAATTTTTATTTATTAAAAAAAAATTATTATTATTATTATTATTGTTATTATTATTATTATTATTATTATTATTATTATTATTATTATTATTATTATTATTATTATTATTATTATTATTATTATAATTATTATTATTTAAAAAAATTATTATTATAATTTTTTATTTAAAAAAAATTATTATTATTATTTTTTATTAAAAAAAAATTATTATTATTATTATTATTATTATTATTATTATTATTATTATTATTATTATTATTATTATTATTATTATTATTATTATTATTATTATTATTATTATTATCTTCATCATCATCATCATCATCATCATCATCATCATCATCATCATCATCATCATCATCATCATCATCATCATGATCATCATCATCATCATTATTATTATTATTATTATTATTATTATTATTATTATTATTATTATTATTATTAATATTATTATTATTATTATTATTTTTATTATATCATCATCAACATCATGATCATCATCAAGTTAAACTTTTTTTCCAGCAAAATGTGACATCTGAGCTCGAAGGTGGTGACAGGTCAAAAGCAATGAAACGCTTGCGTGTTCCTCCCTTAGGAGATGCGGTAAATACAAGACTATAAAATTATTTCTTGTTATTTGTTGCTTCATCAATGATATTTATATTTCAGTTCTGTTTCTGTATTAGATGTTCTATACTGAGCAAAAACAACCACGGCACACACCATATTTTGATCACATGCAACATTTAACGACAAGTCAATTGTTTAAAATAACATAATAATTCTGCCGTCCAGTATTAGGCTTTATAACAACAAGCAATAATCATTTTATATAATTATTTCTCATTTTTACTTTTAAAAAATATAAATATTAATTTATTAATTTATTTGTTTTGCAATCTTTTCAATTTTCAATTTATAGTGACAGTTTTAACTATTTTACAGTGTTTGAAATTATTCATATTATAAAGCGCAGCTCTGGTTATAGAGCTGCTCCTTTTATATATATATACATCCTATTTCCATTGTATTTTTATCTTATGTGTAAATTATAACACGTCTGTACAAAAAAATTCCTTTTTGGGATGCCATAAAGTATTATTTTTATTATTATTATTATTATTATTATTATTATTATTATTATTATTATTATTATTATTATTATTATTATTATTATTATTATTATTAGGTAAAAAGTAGAGTGTATTTACAGAGTGCTGATGTATGATACGACACGTTTATCTAAGCTTTGGTGCATTGTATATGCAAAGGAAAAAAATATGTTTAGATGATACACTATACGTGAATAGCCCAAAGGCAATAAATGATATATCCTTGATTGCCAAGTGAAAATAGATGTGTGCACTCGTAGGAAATGCGTAATATTGAAAAGATATCAAGTCTTGTTTTCATGGCAATACCACTGAGAAAGTTTTTAGGTCTTGATCTACCGATAACTTCTTAAGATTTGATAAATTGAATTAAATTAGATTGAGCAATAGATAGTGTAATTTTCACTAAAACATGCTCAAGGTGCTTTACAAATTCTAAATTGGCAAATTCTGGTCAACATTCTACTCCTTTATTCATGCCACCATGCCTTGATTGTCTGATGCAGAGAGAAACCAGGTACTTTGACTTCTTGTTGCTGGATGGTCAACTCACAGAATGAGTAAACCTTTTTGCCTGCAGTCATTCCACCATTGTTCACATAATTCACAAAAATAATGCAAAAGGTCAGGTTGTTGACTTACCTGGTTGGAGGTAGAGAAATATAAATACACTCAAGATGACGACAATATTTACCACCACGACCAAGAAAATCACTTTACCCCGACGAGAATTGTAGCAAAGAGTTCAATGGTAGTCAATAGACTGTACTATTATTATTATTATTATTATTATTATTATTATTATTATTATTATTATTATTATTATTATTATTATTTATTATTATTATTATTATTATTATTATTATTATTATTATTATAATATTATTATTATTATTATTATTATTATTATTATTATTATTATTATTATTATTATTATTATTATTATTATGTTATCTATCTGCTTTCAGCAACACCCATGGACCAATTTCAAAATGGGTCTATTCTTTGGAATGTTTATAATCCTGGTTATTGTCATCGTTGTATCAGGTAATTACCGACTCTGGGCGCTGGGATTGTGTGCATTCTAAAATTACACAAACTTCAATAAAACAACAATGGTGGGTTAAAACAATGCAATGGTGCATTATAACTATACACAAACTTCAATAAAACAATAATGGTGGGTTAAAACAATAAAATGGTGCATTCTAACATCACACAAAAATAAATATAACAATGGTGGGTTAAAACAATGAAATGGTGCATTCTAACATCACACAAACTTAAATATAACAATGGTGGGTTAAAACAATGAAATGGTGCATTCTAACATTATACACAAGCTCAGATAAAGACGATAATTGTTTTAAACAAAGAAGTGATGCATTCTAACATTGTACAGACTTAAGTAAATGAATCATAATTGGTTTAAAACAATGAATTGATACACTCTAACATTATTTAAACTTAAATAATAACTAGAGACTTAAATGGTTTTAAAACAATTCTTTAATTGACAGCATGTTTCTTGGAAAACTTCAAGGATTGGGAACAAGCACTCAGCATGTACCGTGGAATGTTCCTTGTGATCTTTGACCTTTTCCTGCTGGGTGTCAACACATATGGTTGGAGGTCATCAGGGGTAAACCATGTACTTATCTTCGAGATTGATCCTAGGAATCACCTGAGTCATGGACAATTGCTGGAGGTATATTTTGATTTAACTCTTTAACAGCAAAACTAAGTTTCAGTCAAATCTTAATATTTTTATATTTTCAAAATTTGGTCATAATAGGATTCAATAGTCTGATAGACTATGTCACGTTCGCCCAGCAACGAGCAGCTTGGTTCTAAACAAAGAAAATTGATACTTTTTTATTCTTCATGCTGGCTAGAACATTTTCACATTATGTGATCAGAATGTATAAAAGTCAAAATATGATCAGATTTATAATGTTTTTCTCCTCTGGATACACTTTTATTCTCGTAGGAGAAGTACTTCATAAGGGCATCCGCCATTGTTCCGATAGTTTAGAACCAGTTACTAAGTTACTATGCGTCATTACGAGGGAAGTGACATCACAACTGTATAATCCTATTGCAGATTACACCTTTTTTTCGACAAGAGAGCAGAAAAAGCAACGTGGTAAATAGATATCTGAAAAGGTATGTATGAAACTGCCCGACAAAACAGAGAGAAAATTACAAATAAAATTAATCTTCAAAAATTTTGCCTGTCTGATTATTTAGGGATCATTTTTTCCTTGTATTTTTCTTTGTGCTTTGTCTGGACTGTTTCATATACAACTTTTAAGATGGTCAGCTTCAACTATTGCCCATGCCCTAATTCAATCAGTGTTGGATAGACAAAGGGGCCTGATAAAACCCTGGTTGCAATCGTGACCATGACAGATCGCTTTTCTCGAGAGACTGTGTAGTGTTGTATAGCGGAGACCTTAAGCCTTCATTTGATGTATATATTTTATTTGTAGAATAATTTATTTAGAAACTAACTACGAAAGAGGCAAGACTTTTCAGTCAACCCTTGTATCTCTTTTTTTTTTTTTGGGAGGGGGTTCTTTTTGTTTTTGTTTTGTTTTGATGAAAGATGATTTATAGAGAGAAAGAAAGAGGAAATAGAGATGTTGCTGTTGTCATTATTAATGATGAAGATTTATTTTTTTCAAATAAAATGTTTACACATTTTTACTTTTGTAAATTTCAGTTGGCCTCATTTCTCGGGGTCATGTGGTGCCTCAGTGTCCTTGCCTACCTTTACAGCGAAGCCCTAGGCATTCCCCCGATGGCTGTACCCCTCTCCTTTGCCACCTTCCTAATCCTTGCATTGGTAAACCCTATAAGGATATTCTACTATCGAGCTAGAATGTGGTTACTACGTATTCTTGTAAGTTTGTTTTGCTTTTCCTTTTTTCTATCCAACTCTCCCCATGTATAAATTAGTTTTTGACCAAATTTCTGACTTATCTCCTGCACTGATTCAAGACTGAATGTAAGTATTGTTAAAATCAATCTTTTTCTTTTATACTTTTGATATCAAATATTTTAGCCTTTTTCTGACATCACCAATGTAACTTTTTGCTAAGTAAAATGGTTTGTGCATAACATAATTTTTAAAATTTCAAATTTTAATAAATGAAAAGGCTGTAAGTGTTATATTGGTAAAAGTTAAGTAGAGCAAATAAACCTCTTTAAAATCTATTTTTCATTCTCAATAAAAATGAACTGTAAAGGTTTTTTGTGCATTTAAGATAATTTACATTTTAACAACTTAAATATGTTGATGAAGGAATTATAGCATAAGGCAGACCTGACTCGTGTCTGTTGTACTAATTTTTTTTCTTTCCTGGATTCGTCTTTTAAATTAATTCTGGTATTCTAGAAGAATATGAAGGATAGCAAAAATTAAAATTTTCAACACTAATGTAACATCGGTGATGCTGTACGGCTCAAAAACATGGCTCTTGAACAAAAACACAAACCATAAAGTACAGACCGTCATCAACAACTGTACAAGAAAAATACTGCAAATTAACTCTCTCGAGTTCACCCTCATTGAAAATCAAACAAATTTGTTAAACGGCATGACAAAATTAGAAATACAGATCTATGGGAAATGACAGGCCAAGAAAGACTAGAGATAGAAAAGAAATTGATTGGAGATGGAAATGGCTAGGTTTTACTCTGAGAAAGCCTGCAACAATACAAGGCAGCCTCAATCAACAATGAAAACAATTGGTGTTTATCGCTGTTTTAATGTTGGTTCTATTGTTATTGTTGCTGTTTATGTTGTTTTTATTATTTTTTGTTGTAGTTGTGTTTTGATTATATTATTACAATTATTGTAGGTAGTGTCTACATTGGTGGATCAAGCAGTGTTTTTGGAAAAGTTTATCCTGCTTTCTCTAGCATGAAACAGACAACAATAATTGCTTGATACCCTTGGATAGGTCGCTTGTATATCACTAAGTACTTTCTGTCAGATCTTACAGACCTAGCTACTCAATCACTGCTGGGTGGACAGGAGTGTCCAAAAAGAAATAATCTCTTCACCCAGGATGTGAAGGGAGTGCTCTACCAACTGAGCTATAGGAACATCTTTTTGAATAGTAAGTCTAGAAATTATTAACTCACTCAATCCTAGAAAAAATATATTAAAAATGAGCATGTACATAGATAGTTTTATTCAACTACCATTAACATGTAAAAACTAAAAACATTAGCTTTTATAATACGCCTATAATTTGTCTCAGAAAAATGTAATAAATAGTCATGGGGTAAAAGTAACCCGGGTAAACTACGGATATAGTCGGTGTTAGGGTTGAGTGAGTTAAAGCGTTCACATTGCAGACATCATATTCTTTCTTTATTCACACATAACAGGGTCGCATCATCACTGCCCCATTCTATCATGTGGGATTCGCTGATTTCTGGCTAGCTGACCAGCTGAACAGCCTAGCGACTGTTTTATTGGACTTTGAGTTCATGGTCTGTTACTATGCCTTTGAGGTGGACTGGCATGGGGCTGACAGTAAGCGTTCCATCTTTATTTTGTGTGCGAATGGAGCTATGCATACCTGCCAACCCTTCTGCTTTTGACGGAATCATTCCTATTTTTACTC
Source organism: Berghia stephanieae (assembly GCF_034508935.2). Taxonomy (NCBI): domain Eukaryota; kingdom Metazoa; phylum Mollusca; class Gastropoda; order Nudibranchia; family Aeolidiidae; genus Berghia; species Berghia stephanieae. The sequence continues at coordinate 29,469,842 of NC_088368.1, read as the reverse complement.
TTCCTTTCTGCCCTTCCGCCATTGTCTCTAAAATTCAGATTTTCAAAAAACAGTGATAAAACAGTGATATAAAAAAAAAAAAAGGGGGAATGTGGGGAAGGAAAAGGTGGAAAAAAAATACCTTTAACGATTGCCAAAAAGGAGGTAAGTAGGAAAATTAATTGCACTCCCTTCTCCTTCCCCCATTTAATGATCTAAAGCATTGGGATCGTTTAGCAGCAGTGCCAGAATAATGTCTATATGTGATTTTGGTGGCAAAGCTGATGGTAATTTTGAGAGGGAGTTAATTATCCATTGGTAACATATTCCTATTTTTTGTCTCAAATTCCTATTTTCGAAGGGTTGGCAGGTCTGAGCTATGTACAATCAGCTATTATAATCAAATAAGGCTGCAGAACTCATTAAGGAATAAAAAAAATATAGAGGTAGAAAAAGAACCTACTCTCTGGTCCAATAACTTCATTGACTCCGAAATCTATTTGAACCAATTCCCATTTGTCTTACCTATTCTTGGGTGCTTTAATTGTAATTTTATAACTTTTTACTATCCTATTTTCCTTCTTTTTACTTTTTAAATGTGTTGCAAGTGCCGTAAAACCCTTACAAAACAAAAACAAAACTGTCATGATGATGATGAGGATGGTGATGCTGATGGTAATTTATTACCATCATTATACCGTTATATGTTATTATTGTCATGACGATGATGCTGATGATGATGACGATGATGATGATGATGATGATGATGATGATGATGATGATGATGATGATCCATAATGATATAAAGAGATTTGCATTAATTAGTTGTCTTGTAATAAATGATATACTTGTACCTCCCTCCCCCCTCCTTCACATCCTTCTATCTCCACACCATTGTAACCAGATCCAGCCGTTTGTACCAAGAACATTTATGGCATCAGAGCAGTAGTGTCCTGTCTACCTGCCTGGTTTCGATTTGCTCAGTGTATCCGGCGTTACAAGGACACAAAGCTTATCTTTCCCCATATCGTCAATGCAGGGAAATATTCCACTACATTCTTTGTCGTACTTTTTGCTACTCTGTACAAAGTTCATGTCGGTAAGATTTGAGTTTATGTTACGATTTGCGTCGTTGTTGTTGTAGCTGCTGCATTTTCATAATCATCATCATCATCATCATCATCATCATCATCATCATCATCATCATCATCATCATCATCATCATCATCATCATCATTGGTAACTTTGCATGTGAATCGAGTGCTCTACCAACTGAGCTATCAGGACCGCCTGTTACACATAAATGATAATAATACACGTCATGTCATACTTGGATCAAATTTGATTTTTTAAAAATTAATAAAAGAAAAAATAAACCAACAAAAGTAAAACATCTTTTCATTGTGCGTCTTCTTCATTTTCTTCATGTCCTTGTCATCTTCTATCCCAGAGGTCCACGGAGAGGAGCACCGACAGTCATCCCCTTACTTCTACCTGTGGATCGGTGCAGCTGTCATCAGTTCTTGTTACACTTATACTTGGGACATCAAGATGGACTGGGGACTCATGGATTCCAAGGCTGGCGAAAACAAGTTCCTTAGGGAGGAGGTTGTCTATGCTTACAAAGTAAGGACAGTTACTTTTGATAATAATAATGATGATGATGATGGTGATAATAATAATAATAATAATAATAATAATAATAATAATAATACTAATAATAATAATAATAATAATAATAATAATAATAATAATAATAATAATAATAATAATAATAATGATAATAATAGTAATAATAATAATAATAATAATAATAATAATAATAATAATAATAATAATAATAATAATAATAATAATAATAATAATAATAATAATAATAATGATAATAATAATAATAATAATAATAATGATAATAATAGTAATAATAATAATAATAATAATAATAATGATAATAATAATAATAATAATAATAATAATAATAATAATAATAATAATAATAATAATAATAATAATAATTATAATAAACATCGTCATATGCATCATCATCATCATCTGTGATTTTATTCGTAAAATGTCTCTAAAATTTGAATTCGAAGGTAGGCAAGCATGCCTGCACAACCCAAAACTAAGGGAATGAACCAGAGCCAAATGCATCCGCTTCATTTAACAATATTTTGGACATCAGGGTCAAGTATTTCCTGTATTATCTTATCCTTTTGAATACTTCCAGGGTTGGATTTGGCTATTAGAATTAGGTCATTGGCTGAATCCTGTTGGATACTGGATTTTCATGGAGTGACCTCAAAGCTTCAATAGCTTTTGCATATGTCAGATAGACAAGAATAGGAGTACCACTTTTTAACAAGAACTTTAAATGTTTTTAATTTCCAGGCATACTACTACTTTGCTATGATCCAAGATTTCATCCTGCGATTTGTATGGACCATCACTGTGTCAGTAGGGGAGGGACTCCTGTATAATGCGACTGTTCTCAAGACTATATTCTCTTTCTTGGAAGTCTTCAGGTGAGACTGTCTGAATAAATAGATTGAATGTCTTTATCTTTCATTTACAAATGAAAACACAGCGAGTGTTGAGCATAGATGTGCTTGCTGGAAATCAGAAAATTGTTTGTGGAAACTACTGAAATATAATTGAGGACTGCTAATTTAGATTTATTCATTAATTTTATTATAGTTGTAATAATGGAACGCCATGAGCTAAAGAGAGGTGACTTACTTAACCCTCTCCTTACCAGCTATAGGAAAATCCTCACATTTGTTTCGATACAACCAACATTTTTCTTATTCAAATTTCTTTTGTACATCATAAAATTTAAAGAAAATGAACAGTGTATTGTAAGAGCTTGTTTTGCTAAAGACATTATGTACCGCAAGAACTTACTGTTATTGTGTTTGAGTGATAAAAAATATATTTTTGTGTTAGTTGGGTGTGAAGTTTTAGGGAAAATCCTGAAAATGGCTGGTAAGGAGAGAGTTAAGGCCATGCAGTGCAATTTTCAGATGAAAGCCATACAGCTCTGCTGTGAAGGATATAAAAAAATGTAAAGAAATTTTTTACAGGAATTATTTCCTGTGACCTCATTCTCAAAATTTTTAAGTTACTCTATATCCTGTTTTCTTTTATGGTAATTTTTGTTTAAATTTCTTTTCTCAGGAGATTTGTATGGAATTTTTTCCGTCTTGAGAACGAACATCTCAACAACTGTGGGCAGTTCCGGGCTGTACGAGATATTTCCATTGTCCCCATTGATTCTAATTATGAACAACAACTTATTGACGTCATGGATGATGATGATGATGATAGGAATTGGAGACTGAATGACAAAAGGAGGAGATATATCAGGTAAGGGTTTGATGTTGTCGTTGTCAATGTTATTTTCTTATTTATAAAGAAGTTAAAAACAGAATATTTTAAATCAGTCTATAATAGGATTCAATAGTCTGATGTCACGTCCGCCCAGCAACGAGCAGCTTGGTTCTAAACAAAGAAAATCAGTACTTTTTATTTTTCATGCTGGCTAGAATTTTTCACATGTCATCTGATCAGAATGTATAAAAGTCAAAACATGATCAGATTTATAATATTTTTCTCCTCCGGATACACTTTTATGCTAGTCGGAGAAGTATTTCAGTAGAGCATTCGCCATTGTTCTGATAGGTTAAAACCAGTTACTAAGTTCCTATGCATCATTACGAGGGAAGTGACGTCATGACTGTTGAATCCTATTGAGGCTAGACTTTTGATATTCATGCTCATGTTTATTAAATGTGATCCATTATACCAACTTTTTGTGAGTGCAAGCATTTAGGATCCCAAATTGCTGTGCACAGCGCTTTAGAGCATTTGAATGTGGACTATAGCGCTATACAAATGAATTACTAATATTATTATTATTATTATTATTATTATTATTATTATTATTGTTATTATTATTATTATTATTATTATTATTATTATTATTATTATTATTATTATTATTATTATTATTATTATTATTATTATTATTATCATTATTATTTTACTATTATTATTTTTATTATTATTATTATTATTATTATTATTATTATTATTATTATCATCATCATCATCATCATCATCATCATCATCATCATCATCATCATCATCATCATCATCATCATCATCATCATCATCATCATCATCATCATCATCATCATCATCATTATTATTATTATTATTATTATTATTATTATTATTATTATTATTATTATTATTAGCGTCATTATCAGTTCAAATTGAATTTCCTATCTATCTCCCCAGTTCGGGTAAGGAGATGAGATCTTTTGTTGAGGACGAGGAAGAGAGAATTCCACTTGTCAATGGAAAACAGCAAAGATAAAGTGTCTTCATATTTGTTTTCATCAACTGTTATTTTATATGATTCTTCAATTGCATGAAATCCAAAGTTGACGCTCTATGTTATAGAACAAGAACAACAAAACAAAAAAGTGAGAAGAAAGCTTGGAGACATAATAAAGCAGGGGTGAAAGAAATATCATATCGCTTGTGCTATTACAGTGAAAGTTGAAGTATATCAGATGAAACAGAATATGAGACCCATCATCCCAAAATGTTTTATGTTGTAGTGATATTGGTGTTCAAAATGGAATTTATAGTCAAAAGTATGAAATATGGTTTAAGTTTAATTTACATGTTTAATTGATTAGAATAAATTTACAATATCATAAAGTGTATAAACCGAAAATTTCATATATTTTTAGAATTTAACTTTAATTTCACCTTTTTAAAGCATCTAGTCCACTCCGACATATTTCAGTTTGACCCGATTGGTCTCATATTACTTATCAGAGTGCATTCAAAAGCACAAACAATTCTCACCGAGGCTGCTGCAGGGAGCATCACTGAGAAGGAAACTTTCACAAGTTTCTCCTTGAAGATTTAAAAAAAGATATTTCTCTATTCTATTGCAAGGTTCGGTTTTAGCCCCTATCTTTTATACCCTATATACTTTACCATTAGGCAGTGTAAAACGCTCCCATTTTGTTAGCTACCACATTTATGCTGATGATGTGCTATTTAAATCTGCCTCTCCTCGTCATCTCTCCTCTTTTGTCTGTGATTTAGAAAATTGTTGTTACTCCATCAAAAGTTGGATGCTTGAAAATAAGCTATTGTTAAATGAAGACGAAACTGAAGTTGTCTATCCACTTTTCAACTTCTATACTAACTATAACTGATTGTGATATTTCTATTTCTGAAAAGGCTAAAAATTTGGGTGTCATTCTGGATAGTTCTTTGTCTATGGATCAGCATATAAACAATGTGAAAATTATGTACTATGAGCTCTTTAGAATATCACAGATGATGTCGTTTTTACCTTTCAACACCTTGAAGATAATTGTCTTTGCTTTGGCATTGTCACGTCTTGACTACTGCAATTCCCTGCTTGTTGGCCTCCCTAATAACAAAGTAAACAAGCTCCAGAGAGTACAGAATTGTGTGGATAGGTTAGTCCTGGGAAAATCTCATTACCATGATACAAGGGACATGCTTCGAACCCTCCACTGGCTGCCAGTCCGGGCTAGAATTGAATACAAAATAGCCCTTGTCTGCTTTGGTGTATTTGAGTCTTCTGTCCCTCTCTACATTCAACATTTACTCCAACCGTACGTAGCTCTGAGAAATATTAGATTCCACGATTAAAAACTGTTATCTCCTAAAACTAAACTTAAATATTTTGGCAATAGGTCTGTTATGACATTTGGACCCATGATTTGGAATGATCTCCTTCAATCTGTGAAATTTTCGAGCTCAATAGTCCTGAACACATATCTTTTCAGAAAATATTTACTTAATTGAATTTTAAATGTATTGTATGTGACTTTTGATGTTTTTGATGCCCGTTATATGCTCTTAATTGTTTTGATATTTTGGTCGATTTGGACTTGCAATATTATTGTTACCTGGGTAAACAATGTCCTTTTTTTAAAAAAAGCTTTGAGGTTTTGATGAAAGGCGCTATAGAAATATGCTTATTATTAATTATTATTATTATTATTATTATTATTATTATTATTATTATTATTATTATTATTATTATTATTATTATTATTATTATTATTATTATTATTATTATTATTATTATTATTATATTAAACAGATCTGTTGTTTTAATTGTACTGGGTTTTTTTTTGGTTGGTAAATTAGAAATGTTTCTTATTTTTGTTTTGGTGGTTTTGTTTTTCTTGGATAGCATTTGAGTGTCCCGTTTTGTTTTAAAAAAAAGCCCACAACCATTGCTGGGTGAGAAGTTTGGCTAGGTTTAGGTTAAACAAAAGGACATTGTAGCTGGGAAATAGTTTCTTTGAATTAGTCCCTCAAAGACTTAATGCAAGTGCTGATGAATGCCAAATCATGTTCATTTTCCCAAGACACGTTAAAATGTATTAAAGTATTTTTTTATCCTTATCATTATCACTCTGAACACTTTAGTCCTCTCTCTCTCTCTCTCTCTCTCTCTCTCTCTCTCTCTCTCTCTCTCTCTCTCTCTCTCTCTCTCTCTATCTCCCTCTTTCTCTTTCTCTTTCACTCTGCCTCTCTCTCTCTCTCACTCTCTCTCTCTCTCTCTCTCTCTCTCTCTCTCTCTCTCTCTCTCTCCCTCTCTCTCACACACACAATGTTTGTGACCTCGTCTACCTACAGCTGATTCATTTTTCTAATTTGTAATTATGTTTTGTAAAAATACATTTATTTAAAACTATGGTGAATGATTCTTCCATCCATTGTATATGAAACCCACGACCCAAATCCGGTATAATGTCAGACTGAACCAGCTGACAAAATGTAATTTGAAATTAAAAATGATTAAAGATATGACATTTAACTTTTTAACTTTTAACGATTTGATATTCTTTCTTCTTAATTAAGGGAAAATGTTGAAAAAAGTCTCATGTTTCTGCAGTGCTGCCAATCTTATCTTAAATAAGCGAATTATAAAGTATTTTTGTTCATCGTACACATTTTTCTGAGGATCGAACTCATTATTAGAATTCTTTTCTTTAAAAAAAGAAATCATACACTTTTTTTTTGTTTTAATGTAGTTAAACACCGTAGTTTGTTTCATAAAACAAGTTTATGTTGTGAGTTTAACTCTTTCAGCGTCAATGGCCGCACATTACGGCCAGTCTTGAAAGGCAAAAATAATAATGCATTCCAATCCTACTTTCTAAAAAACTGTACTTTAAATTTAACTTTAACCATTGGTATCATTTCTTTCATCAGAACATTCCAGTGGCCCTAGGGGTTATTTTAATTGAGATCTTGCGCCGAATTTGAATGTCGCTTTGTCTTAGCTTGTCATTTTAATGCTGCCTCAATCAGGTATTAGCCATTTTGTGACGGAAATGCGAATATAGCCTCAGCGCTGAAAGAGTTAATAAAATATTATTTGATTGGGTTATATCGGATTTATATGTGGCTTCTGGAAATGGGTACTAAGTTGACTAAGTTTATTTCATTAATTACAATATTGGTTATAATATCTGTAGTATGCTCTAAATACCTGCCATCGGAATCTGCTCTTGCTGGGTGGGGTCTTTAGACCTCCCTTGGTGGGCAGGAGAGGTCACTTGCTGTTTCTTCTAACCCATGACAGTGCAACCCCTGGTAACCCCTGGTAACGACATTGCCCAGGACCAGAAAATTATGTCATTATCCAGGGGTGTCGTTATTGCAGGGTTTTTAAGATAGCGGAAAGTGGGTGTAGTGAGACCCATGATATAATTATGGTGGTGATGTACAGATATATATATATATATATATATATATATATATAAAATATATATATATATATATATATATATATATATATATATATATATATATATATATATATATATAATATATTGATAACATCAACCATTGTTGTTGTTTTGTGCAATGAGGAATGAAATGGTTTATAAAATAACTTCATGTAATGAAGTGAAATTGGAGTTTGGGTAGCTCATTTAATAGACCACTTACTTTCTCACTCATACAAAGAGACATTTGAAGTGTTGACCGCAAAATACAATAAGCGTTATTGGCAAAATTCGTCCTCCATAGCCACAAAATCCACAGAGATTGGCTTAATACTTTTTTCTATAGGCTTAAATTGACAGTGAAAAGCTTTCCTGTCAATGCGATTCCACTGTCCCTCTGCCCCAACGAGGTCAGACACGCAATGCTTGTTGATAACAAAGGGTTGCCTGACACAACTCGCTCTCTGCATCACTAGTGCGAAACATGGTTGCAATACCGGGTGTCTGGCCACTTGATTCCAATTCTCTACCTGTACATTGTTTTCCTCTACTGGGCCGTGAACAATAAAAAAGGATTACATGAAAAAATCGCATCTCATCCTTTGATTGATCCATACGGTCCCTGTCCACATATAGACAAATAGATTTAAAGAAATCAAAATTTAATCAATGAATTGCCTTACATGGTCATTACCTTAATTTGAAAAAAAAAAAAAACCCCAAAAGGCTGCACCACTTATAAAAGTTTGTGACGCTAAATTTACCATTATAACAGCAATGGCTTCCCCAAAGCGCAGAGATTGGGTGGAATTTCCGACCTCCCATGCACTTACTGTGTCGTCTATCCCCCTGTATCTGTTTTCCAATTGCTTTCGGTATTTGTCTTAGAATGAGATTACTTAGTTTTGTCCTGACCCTGGCCAGAGTATTTGGCTGGGAGGGAAACAGTCGAATGTATAGTGTATAGTTATAGTATTGGGAGATGATATTTTTTTTCCTTGTAAATCGTCTCTGTTATATACTGTTATTTAAAAATGTTTAAATATATTTGTAAACATTTAAGTGATCTCAAACTAAGTACACTGATAGTGTGCTCTTGGAATCTACATCTGTTTCCCATTCCCATTTGTCTTACTTTTTCTTGTGTGCTTTCAATTGTAATTCTATATTTTTTCTTCCTTTTTACTTAATGATCTAAATGTGTCGTAAGCGTCGTAAAATCGTTAACAAATAACAACAAAATATTATACAGGGTGTCCATAAAATCTTTCCCTGATTTCAAAGGAAGGTGGACACCATTTTTTAGTGAACCCGGGGCTATGGGATATGGACACCAGCGGAGAGTGAACTATAGGAGGTAGACACTGGAGAGTGAACCCGGGGTTATGAGAGGTGAGTAAATGCGGAACCACTAGACATATGGACTCTAGTGGGAAGTGAACCCGGGGTCATGAGAGGTGGACACCACTGGGGATTGAACCTGGGACCACCAGTCAACTAATAATTAGTGTTAGATATAAGAGATATTTCACGATGTCCCAGGTTTGAGAGTTTCTGCCAAGATGAGGGTCATTTAACTGGGTGGGGTTCCTGACCTCCCATTGTCGGCAGGGGGGTACATACTGTGTGCTCTATCCCCTTATAACTGTTTTCCAACATGCTTTCTGTCTTTGTCTTGGAATGAGATTACTTGGTTTTGTCCTGGCCCTGGCCGGAGTCCTAGCTGGGAGGGAAACAATCAAATGCATAGTTATTGTCTTGGCAGACGATCTTTTTTTCTTGTAAATCATCTCTCTGTTATGTATTATTATATTTGTTATTTTGAATGTATAATGTAAGCATTTGAGTGTATTCCTCATTGTTGGATTTTGTGCTTGTGTCTGGATGAGACTTTTAGGTTATCTCAAACGAAGCACATTGGTGGTATGCTCTTGAAATCTACACCGGATCCCTATTTGTTCCCAGTTCCCCTTTGTCTCACTTTTTCTTGGCTGCTTTAATTGTAATTCTAGAACTTTTACTATTCCATTTTCTTCCTTTTTACTGGCGCTGATATAACCTAAATGTGTTGCAAGCGCCGTAACTGGGTGAGGATCCTGACCTCCCATAGCGGGCAGGGAGGTACATACTGTGTCTTCTATCCCCTTATATCTGTTCTCCAACATGCTTTCTGTCTTTGTCTTGGAATGAGATTACTTGTTTTTTTCCTGGCCCTGGTCAGAGTCCTGGCTGGGAGGGAAACATTCAAATGCATAGTTATTGTTCTAGCGAGAATCATGTCGGACAAAGCCAAAATGAATTACGGTTTATGTCAAAATTACCCTTTTCTACTGTTTGACAAGTTCTTTGTCAATAAAATTATTAAATTAATTACTGTTAATTGCAATTTTTTTTTTGAAATTTCAAAATGTTCCATATTTTTACTGTACGGCAAATAAATGAATTTTGTCGAATTGAAGTAGAATATCTTGAAATGATAACGTGTGAGTGTTATAGGCGATATTATTTTTTTAAAAAATCATTGTGGTCTATATATTATCTAGACCATGAACCAATTTATACAACCGAATTAAGTCACCTCTTTGTCTTCTATACAATAAAGATGGAAGTCTCAGACATTTTAACCTTTCTTCATATGACATAATTTCAAGAGCTGGCACCAACTTTATGGGCTTTTCTCTGGACATTTTCAACAATAATAGACTGTCTTACAAAGGACGCCATATAAAGGCTATGTTTGCTTATCATCTGGATTTGATTGATATAAGAGTTAATAGGTTAGCTAATACAAAATTCATTGCAGGCTCTCAAACCATTTCCTCTCAACAGAGTCATTAGGGTTATAATCTGGCCATAAAGGAGAAGCGTCATTAAATATAGAGTTGGAATGATATCAGCAAATGACGCATAGTCTAAGTACAACCTAAGCAATTGCCACATAAACCATTACTAGTGCTGCTGCTGTGGCTGTCCATGGTGCTACTACTACTACTATTACTACTTCTACTACTACTACTACTACTACTACTACTACTACTACTACTACTACTACTACTACTACTGCTACTACTACTGCTACTACTACTACTACTACTACTACTACTACTACTACTACTACTACTACTACTACTACTACTACTACTACTACTACTACTACTACTACTACTCTGCTACTACTACTACTACTACTATATACTACTACTACTACTACTACTACTACTACTACTACTACTACTACTACTACTATACTACTACTACTACTACTACTACTACTACTACTACTACTACTACTAATAATAATAATAATAATAATAATAATAATAATAATAATAATAATAATAATATTACAGAGGATTCCGGCAAACAAAATTTTGGATTGTGGAGATGTGACTGTAGTTTCATCAAAATCACGCTATGTAAAGAAAAAAAAAGAAAAAAAAAGAACAAAACCCAAGACAATAAGAAACAGGCGCACCATCGGATTACAATACAATGGTTTCTTTCAAGCTATCAACTGATACCCCATTATTTATTAAAACGCCACTTGTTTCCTGACCCAGGATGTGTCGTTTTCTGTTGGCGATTATGATCTTTAAACAAAAGCACTCAATATATAATTTAACATAAATGTAGTGAACTGAAATGTCACAATCACAAGCCAAGAATATTTGTTCCCATTTACTATTCCATTTTCTTCCTTTTTACTGGCGCTGATATAACTTAAATGTGTTGCAAGCGCCGTAACTGGGTGGGGATCCTGACCTCCCATAGCGGGCAGGGAGTTACATACTGTGTCTTCTATCCCCTTATATCTGTTTTCCAACATGCTTTCTGTCTTTGTCTTGGAATGAGATTACTTGTTTTTTTCCTGGCCCTGGTCGGAGTCCTGGCTGGGAGGGGAACAGTCAAATGCATAGTTATTATTTTGGGAGATGATATTTTTTTTCCTTGTAAATCATCTCTCTGTTATGTATTATTATATTTGTTATTTTTAATGTATAATGTAAGAATTTGAGTGTATTCCTCTTTGTTGAATTTTGTCCATGTGTCCGGATGAGACTTATAGGTGATCTCAAACTTAGTACATTGGTGGTATGCTCTTGGATTCTACATCTGATCCCTATTTGTTCCCAGTTCCCCTTTGTCTTACTTTCTCTTGGCTGCTTTAATTGTAATTCTAGAACTTTTTACTATCCCATTTTCTTCCTTTTTACTGGCGCTGATATGACTTTAATGTGTTGGAAGCGCCGTAAAATCCTTAAAAAAAAAACAAAAACAAAAAACAACAACCCCGCCCCCCCAAAAAAAAAAAACAAAACAAACAAACAAGTGCCGTAAAACCCTTAAAAACAAAAACAAACAAGGGCATCGTGACAACTGAACAAAGCCATAATAACCGATAAAGGTAACCTGCTGTAGCCATAAAACACCAAGACGTCGGTGTTTATTTTCCACACATTTGTAACGTTAATTGGGCAATAAAAAACAATTTTTTGCCATCCCTCGGATAGAACACTTCTTCAATTACCAAGTCTGTGCCAGACATAGATGATCATGGTATGCCATTCATTTCATCTCTCTGATCAGATAACCTCAAAAAACTAATATTACTCTACTCTTTCTTTGTCAACCACCTGTTCAAACTATTTAAATATGATTTTCTTGGTCTACCTTTACTCTTTTTACCTTCTATCTTTCCTGTGAGAGCAAGATGTTCAATACATTTATGTCGATTTAGGTGCCCTAAAAATTGCATTTGTCTTTTTCTGGATAGGACACTAAACTATCGTAAAGCACTCCAAAATTTGACAGACGCAGCTACTCAATCAGTATCGAGTGTACAGATGGGTCAACAACAAACCTTGATCCTTGCAGGACCTTTACTGATACCCTCATCTATGGGGCAAATTCTCGGGGAAAAACCCCAAAATAAGTATCCAAAATTCTGGCCAGAAAACTCATCCTTCAAATATTGATCGATTAAAATGACCCTCATAGGCAAAAACTCTCAAACCTGGGACTTTGCAAAGTATAGAATTTGAAGATCGATTCAACAGCCAGTCTTAAAAAAAAAGCTTCTAGATACCGCAATATCCACTACATCTGCTCAAGTCGCTTTACAACGGGTCTCTCTAGCTAACAGCAATAGTTAGCATGTAGGACGAGACATGAAGGCTATCAGGCGATATTATAATTTTTATCTAGACAGAAATGAGGCGGTTACCGGCCACGTATACATTTTGCACGTGGGTACGTACGTCCTATAAGAGACTGGGAGTAAAGAGTCTGGTCTCAACTTTGCGCCATCCATAGCGGCATTTTAACACGGGATCTACCCGTCCAAAGGCGTCTGTCGTGCGACTAGACCACAAAACCGCGATGAGATATTGGCATTGGCATCTTTGAAAGGAAGGGGGGGGGGGGGGGGGGGGGGGGGGGGAGGGGGAGACCGTGATTTGGGACAGTTCAGATTATGTAGATGGAACAATTTATCCTTTGGATAGGACGCAAGTCTATTGCAAAGTACTTTCCGCAAGATCTCACAATGGCAAACACGTACCTACCCAGCAACGGGAAGAATTCACAGAATGGTCAATTTAAATGCCAAGCAAGATCGATTGATTACGTGATGTTCCATCAGTGTCACATCATTCTCCTCATATCTGTTGGCTTGTTCATTTTCCGTTTAATTTCGACCCGTCTTGCGACAGTTCAGCTTAATAATAATAATAATAATAATAATAATAATAATAATAATAATAATAATAATAATAATAATAATAATAATAATATAATCGTCCTTACAAAGAAGAGCATCAGAATGAATACGTGTGCTAAGTTTTCTTTAATGTTTTATTATATCATGTGTTATATTTTACATAATGTGCATTGTTATCTAAATGGATCACCAACCATCAACGTTGCTTTGGGAAAACCTACTACACAGGTAGACGATTATCATGATGGTTCAGGTAACTATGTCTTTTAATTTTTAAAACCGGTCTATCTCACAGATCACGTGGTCATGTGTAAATTTGAAAATTATAGTTTAAGATCATGTAATGACCAAACGAATATTTCGGAAAAAAGATCAAGAACAAAATTTGGTGATAGATTGTTTGCTTGTTTCGGCCCAAAGATTTGGAATGAACTACCACGTGATCTGAAGGAGTGAAGTCTTTACCTGTCTTTAAAAAGAATCTCAAGACACATCTTTACTGTATTTGCTTTTATTGACGCTATGAACCCTTGATTTGGCTATGAATTCATTTTATTATTATTATTATTATTATTATTATTATTATTATTATTATTATTATTATTATTATTATTATTATTATTATTATTATTATTATTATTATTATTTTTATTATTATGACATACTTACTTAAGGACTTTCGCTTCCTAATCATCCGATCGGGGCGCCTCGGCTGCCTCTCTAATCATCCGTGTCATTTCCATCCACTGTTCACGGTCTTTTGCTGTCGATGCTAATTTCGTAAGGTCTTCCTTTGATTTTAATACTTTGTTATTTTGAAGGCGTTTTAGGTCTCTATTGAAGACAGTGTGAATTGACGTGGGTGGTCTACCTTGATATTTCGTGTGTCCAGATGGGGTGAAAAAAGTATTCATGGCTTTTTTAGCTGGTATATTTACATCTCTTCTGAGTATATGCCCAAAAAGTCGCCATCTTGCCTTCATGATTTTAATCTTTCATTGCATTTTTCATACAGTGTTTTATTGCTTATTTAAGTGGGGTATCGTATATTCAGGACTCTTTTCAGTTGTTTTCTATGGAATCTGTCTAATCTTTGCTCTTCGGTTCCAGTCAGTGCCCATGTTCCGCAGTTGTATATAAGCACGGATTTTACAAGGGTTGTGTATAATTTGATTTTAGTATTTAATTTAATTTTATATTTTCTAATCCATATATGTAATAATTTATTTAGTGCAGTGTCGATAAACTTTTTATTCTTTCTAAGTCTTCCTTGTCTCCTATTAATGACCTACTTTTTTCGTTGCTCTCCATTCATCTTTCTTCCTTGACAGTAATGTTACATCTGTTTTGTCAGTTGGTGATTTTGTAAGGCTCTTTGGATGTCATTACATTGACTTGTTTGAGGCCGATAAAGTCAATGTCGTCTGCATATGCAATTTCCATGGGGAGTTCGTTTTCAAAACGTAATTGGGCCGAAGGAACCGATTTACGCACATCTTTTAAAGCGTTTTCTAGGTTAATGATAAATAAAACAGGACTTAGGCTGTCTCCTTGTGGTGTGCCGATGTTACCAAGGAATTATTTATTCTCTGAGGCACCGATTATTTTGGTCGTTATCCAGGTTTCACTTATAAGGAATCTGATTAATCTAACTTCATCTTCCATAATTATTCCTTTCATAATATTTAACAAGGATTGGCGATTGATAGTAACGAAGGCGGCAGACATATCTATTCCAGTTATAACTATTTCTATTTTTTTCTGACAGGGTTTTGGCAGCAAGCCATTTGTGAGTCCAAACTACATCTGCAGTACTTTTCTCCGTCCTGAATCCGCTTTGACTATGTGACAAATAATTTTCAACAATCGGTCTAATTCTATTCAGTGTGATCAGGGAGAGCGATTTTCTAATTGTGTTAAGCAGAGTAATTGATCTCAAATTCTTTGGAGGGCCTTTTGGTTTTCCTGGCTTTTGTGTTGATATCAGATCCCCTTTATATATTGATATCCAAGTTCTGATGGTGTTCGAACGTCTGATTGAAAATGTCCGCTATGTGTTCATCTAATAAGAGTGGTCCATATGTTAGATGTTCAGCACATACTCCATCTTCTCCCGGTGCTCTGTTGTTATTTAGACGTTTAAAAGCATTTCTCACTTCTCTTGGTGTAATAGGTTTAAAGAGTGGTCGGGGATCTCCCTCAAATGAACTAACGCGTGGCGTTTTGTTGTCCTGAAATTTTGTTTTATAATATTCAAAAGGAACATTCGAAATGTCACTGGGGTTAATAATTAATTTTCCCGACTCGTGCTCTATCTTTGGGTTCTCAAATGGTCTTTGATTTAATAGTCTCACCGCTTTGTACATTGCTTGATCGTTGTTGCAATTACTAATATTATCAACTTTTTTGTCCAACTCTTCATCTCTAATTTCGGTTACTCTATGTCTTATGCGGTGTAATATTTTGTTTCGTACATATTTTAGTTTCTGTCTTTCTCCTTCCTTTTTTGAGTTTTGTATTTTTATTCGCAAATCTTTTTGTTGGTTAGATAATTGGATTCAATAGTCTGATGTCACGCCGCCCGGCAACGACGGCCATCTTGGTTCTAAACAAAAAAAAAAAAAAAATGATTACTTTATATTCTTCATGCTGGCTAGAACTTTTCATATGCCTTGTGATCAGAATGTGTAAAAGTCAAAACATGATCAAATTTATGTTTTTTCCCCCTCTGGATACGCTTTTATGCTTGCCGGAGAAATATTTCATACGGGCGTCCGCCATTGTTCCGATAGTTTAGAGCCAGTGTTACTAAGTTATCATGCGTCATTAGGAAGGAAGTGACGCTACGACTGTTGAAGAGTATTGAGCTATGATGGTATCATACGTACAGCCTTGTCGTTTGGCTGTAGTTGTCCCAGTGCTTTGAATTGCAGCATTTATTATTAAACTTCGTACACGTGACCATGCTTCGTTTGACGTGTTGTTGTTCGTTAAATTTTCTTGTTCAGTATTAAGTTGTCGCTGGTATTGTTTACGACATCGTGAGTTGTTGACAATATTTGTAATATTTATTTTTGGTTCATGAATTGTTGTGCTGTGTTTTCTTGATTGTTTGTGCCATTCAATAACAAAGTTTGTTTTAACTAGCCTATGATCTGTTGTTATCAAGGTGCCAGCGTAAGATCTTGCATTTGTTATGATTTTTTGTGTGTCTTTGTCTGCACAGTATAAAGTCAATTTGGTTGTAAATGTTGATAACTGCTCCTGTTTCTTTATTTTTCCTTTGTCCTACCCACGTCGTTTGGTGTCTAGAAGCGTGATTAAATGCGCTGTTTGTGACAAATAGCTGTTTATCTTCGCAAAATATCCACTAGTCTTTCTCCGTTATAATTTCGTTTACCCTTCGAATGAGACCCAAGGCAATTCTCCCCTTCTTCCAGTTTGCCAACTTTAGTGTTGAAATCTCCTACTATTATTAGCAGTGTTTTATTTCCTAGATTATTAATAGTTTCGTTGAGATTTCTGTAAAAACTTTTTATTTCTTCCGGAAATTTTTCTGCTCTTCCCGTTGTTGGTGCGTATGGAAATTGTCCTTTGTTTGTTTTTAGATTGGTGTTTGTTGTTTGGGTTATGTGAAATGCCCCCTTGTAGTTGTAACACACAAATACGGTCAGATACCTTCCAACACTTATTGATTGAATGCTTCCATTAAACGTTCCAATGTTAAAACATAATTTCATCCTCCAAAAGCATTTGACAAATGAGGCAAAAGACAATTCACTGAGCGGAAGCTCAGTGCCAACAGGTGTCAGCCATGTTGACTGGAAGAAATTATTATTATTATTATTATTATTATTATTATCAAATTTTTTCTTTTCTTTTCCAAATTGATAATTTATATTGTAAAGTGCCCAGAGCTTGTGATTAACACGAGAATGAGTGCTGTTTTAATGTGTATAATAATAATAATAATAATAATAATAATAATAATAATAATAATAATAATAATAATAATAATAATAATTATAATAATAATAATAATTATTATTATTATTAAAATGATATCTTGGAAACAGCGTGGCTTAGTGGTTAGGTCTTTGCTTCGTACCTGAAAGGTACCGAGTTCGACTACCTGATGCGCTATGTGGTCTTTGTTAGATCATTTTGCGGCGCTGCACAGCGGCTGACGCCTGGGTTATTTCTGTCTCGCCTTGAAGTAGACTCTGAAGACAAATAAGATTCAATAGTCTGATGTCACGTCCGCCAAACAACCAGCAGCTTGGTTCTAAACAAAGAAAATCGGTACTTTTTATTCTTCATGCTGGCTAGAACTTTTTCACATGTCATGTGATCAGAATGTATAAAAGTCAAAATCAAAACATGATCAGATTTATAATGTTTTTCTCCTCTGGATATCTTTTATGCTCGTCGTAGAAGTATTTCATTAAGGCGTCCGCCATTGTTCCGATAGTTTAGAGCCAGTTACTAAGTTACTATGCGTCATTACGAGGGAAGTGACGTCATGACTGTTGACGCCTATTTCCCCCTGGGGATAAAAAGGATTTTGATCCCTAAACGTTTCTTGTTTGTTATATTTAGCTCTTTTTTTTTGAAGCTGTTATAGTTATTTTTGTTTATGAATTGGAAGGTGGCCACAGTTTATAATTTCCGATTAAAAAAAAACTTTGGCAATATCAACGCTTCATTTCTTTCTTATTTTCAGGAAAGTCCACAAAGGCAGTTGATGGTAATAGACATTCAAGCTATTATGATGGACTCTCATGCACCTCCACATTGAGCCACGCAAACACGTATTGGATTGTGGACCTCCTTCGGGTTTATCCAATCCACCAGATTAACATCACAAATAGAGATATTGTACCAGAACGTCTTCAAGATTTTTATATCTACGTCTCGAATGAAAACCCACTGCCGATACCATCTCAAGATGGAACATTTACAGGTCAACTGTGTCTTTGGTATTCTCAAGCTCTTCCCGCAGACGGACCTCATTCTCTTTACTGTGACCAAGTCATCACAGGTAGATATATTTATGTGTGGAAAGCTGCTAACTTTGTACTCACTCTTTGTGAATTTGAGGTGATTGTTGAAGAAAAAGAGTTAAACTTCATTCAAGATGACTTTTATATTTACCCCGGGAGAAAAAGTTCAAGCGAGCCTTTTTTTTCGATCATCGTACCGGCACACCTAACTTTGTTACCAGACAGTTGTGTCATGCTATGCTTTTCAGCACCCGGTGGAATTGGAACCATTGTACAAATAAAATTAGAAACCAGGAAATGCGAATGTATTGAGGAAAGCGGATTCGCAATTTCAGGCATGGGGGTTTTGGACGGTGGATGGACTTTGATAACATCAGTTGGTAATGATAGGGAACAATAGTTCCAATCTCCCTGGAAATGTGAAACGAGCACCTTGGAGGACTTGATACAAACGTTGTACAATTAATTGATCTTCTGGATTCATAATGATGACATCTTATTTCTAGCCTAAAGAAATGCTGGTCGTCAATAAAGATCATCCATTCTGGCTCCTATACGGCCCTTGATCATAAAAAACCTGTCTATACATCCTGCTTCTAAAATACGGCCGTACTATGGAAAAACCCAACCTCGCGTAGATCCAGGTTTGGGAGCTTTTTTTCCCCCCAAGATGAGGGTTATTTAAATCGATCTATATTTGAAAGAAGATTCGTCAGGGCAAAATTTGAAATATCGGTTTTTCTAGAGTCGGCACAATAGTTATGCCACCTTATGTTTAAATAACTTATTAATTATTAAGCTCTCCGAATGACTGGTTACACACTTCTAAGGATTTTAAACTTAAAGAGAGGAAGGTACGAGTCATGACTTCTGATTCCCTTACTTTTTGACATTCGAATTTTTTCATTTACTTTCTTTTATTTTGGGGGAAAGGGGGGGGGGGGGGGGTTGTTCGGTTTCGAAGCCAAATGTCATAATAATAAAGGCTGGTTCCAGTCGTGTCAGCCAAGGCCCGTATTTTGAGATCTTCCCTCTTCACGCCCAGGGGATGTTGTGCGTTTGGAGTAAAATACTCACCTATTCTGCTCGCCAGATCCATCGCACCAAGAAAAAAAAAAACAAAAAACAATGTAACTGCAATGAGGAAACCATTTCACAACACATATTAGTAAAAATCATTTTCCTTTCTTCAAATATTCTTATATGCAGACAAAGTTGTGCCGCAACCGCCTGTGGAGTTTAATTACGTACAATGATAGACAAAACAGGTACAATATACGATTCTCACACAGTTGCGTTTTGGAATTCCGGACGTATTCCCAATTGACGCACGAGCTTGCGAATTCCAAAAAGCAAAAGTGTAAGAAATATTTTATTCTGCCCTTCAATGAATTTTGATTTCCCCATCTTTGAATAAAAGACATGTCAAAGATACTTAATTGATACTTATTTATTAAGAATATATTTTTAGTGAAATTTAACAATTTATAATATGGCGCCACAAATTATTATTGTAAACATAATATTGTCATTTTGCGTTACTATTTAGGGAAGGGGGGGGGGGGGTATCCAGACTAATATTTGGTTTTTAATTGTTGAATCCTTTTTTACCATACATTTTATTGTGACTGGAGATCTAAAGAAATGAAATTTTTAAAATCTGACAAATCTACATGGACAAGTTTTGTGTTATTCTTTGATACGACATATATTATGTGACCTGACGTGTACTTATTTGCAGGTCTGATAAACCAATTCATTATGGGCTCATATTCGTAATGGAAATCTAAAAAAAAAAGGACGCAAACTACTGTCCATTACAACAATGTCAGACCTGCGTATATGTACACGTCGATTAGACCAAAGTCTAGATCCAGTATTGTGACGTGGTGAACAACGGCTATGTGGTCTAGTGGTATGACACTCGCCTTTAGACTGGAAGGTCCGGGATTCGTGTCCCGCTCTGAGAGATGCGTTGCTGAGTCCTTAAAAAAGGCTCTTTACTCACATTCTATTACCGTACGAATGTGTAAAATGAGTATCTGGCCGTTCAAAACATTTTCTCTATGGGGAAAAAATTGCAACATCGCCTAACAGGCATCATGTCTCATCTTACATGTTAAGTGTTGCTGTTGGCTCCTTGTACCCCTTGTAAAGCTATTTGAGCAGGTTTAGTGATGAATGTTCATGTTTTTAAACTAGATATTTTAAGTTAGGATGATCAAAATATTTAATTATTTTTTTTTTCTCACTTTAACAACAAAATGTCGGCCATCTCACCGAAGAACTAGACATCCAACAAAATTCACGCATTCAAGAAAAACCCACTTAAAAATACTAAAACACATATCTAGAAACTCAAACATCTTCAAATATTCATTTGGAACGCTCTTACGGAATCATGAGTGAACGCAACAGATTTAGAAACATTCAAACGAAGATTATCAAAATTCTTCAGTCTAAACACCAATAATTGCTGTCACGTTCAACAACTCTCTCCGCCCTCGAATACAAATACTCAGAATTGAGTCGACTTCGCGTAACATTCAGATTCAGATCCTTACCAAACAATAAGAAAATAATCACATTTTGTACCGATACAGTAAACCTTTTTCATAGACAGAAAGAGATTTTTGAAGAAAAACATTTGAAAGATTTTTTAAGGACCTAATATTCTATTGTAAAGCTTGTTTTGCTGAAAACTGTTATGTGTACAAATGTATGATTAATTGCTTTTTAGTATGAATTTAAACAAATCAGTGTTTGTGTTTAGTAGTGTTTAGTTTGTGCAGCTATGTGGTCTTGTGGTATGACACTCGCATAGTTGAGTCCTTGGAAAAGACCCTTTACTCACATTCTCTTAGCGTACCAGGTGTAAAATGAGTACCTGGCGGTTAGCAGTGTTGTCTATGTCGTAAGAATTGTACGTAATATCGCCCAACAGGCGTCATGTCTTGTTCTATATGTTACGTGTTGCTGTCGATCACGGACCCTTTGTAAAGCGTTTTGAGCACGTTTAGTGGATATTGCTCTATAAAAAAAAGATTTTTAGTAGGTATGACATTTCAGGAAAAACCCCCCAAGAGCACACTATCAGTGGACTTAGTTTGAGATCACCTCTCCCAAACACCAGCACAAGATCTCACTAAGAGGAATACACTCAAATGTTTCCAAATTATATGTTAAATTAAAAAAAAACCCAACATAACAGTACATAACAGAGAGATGTTTTACAATGAAAAAAAAATATAATCTACCAAAACTACAACTATACATTCGACTGTTTCCCTCCCAGTCAAAGACTCCGGCCAGGGTCAGGGCAAAACTAAGTAATCTCATTCCAAGACAAAGACAGAAAGCTATTGGAAAACAGATACAAAGGAATAGATGACAGAACAAGTACCTCCCTAAATAATTAAACTTAACAGATTTTATATTTGTGTTTTTGTTATACGGAGGATAATTGAAGGGAAGTTCCTGAACATGAGTGGATTATGGGGCATAAAAAAATGATAATGAAAATATTGCTGCTTGAAGCTCGAAGGAATAAATAACAATAAGTCGTAATGAAATGGAAGCTTTGATTTATTGACCGAAGGCAGATAATGTGGACATTTCGGGTTTCCCTTTTATCAATAAAACAAGATGAATGAAAAACATTTAAGAATAAGACATGTGAGAATAGTGTAGTTTGATTTGTTGATAAAGGGGGAACCCGAAACATCCATACTTTCTGTGTGCGGACATAAAAAAGCGCGTTAAGTAATGTGAGTTCTACAGACGCGATCTCAATGTTGCCCTATTTTCATACATTGGTACTTTTGTATGAATCAAAATCACTACAAGGTCCGCTTTGCGAGCGTCAGAAGCATATTATCCCAATTCTCGTATGAAATGGGATCAAATCACAGGTGACAATAATAAATAATAGGCCAACATAATGATTCGTACACATTCTAAATGGTTTTTAAAAAACCCAACTCGCGTGAAATCCGCAATGTTTGCGGAGATTAAATACAATTACGAATAGGATGTTTAAATCCTTATACTACTGCATTGCGGGAATTAACATAGATCGAGGGGGATCTATTTTGAGTCAATGTGTAATTGAATTACCCCTAATTTAAGAAAAGTTGGCAAGTTACTGGTATATCAATGTGTAAAAAATAGTTTAAATTTTTTTTTGATTTGCTGGTAGTTCTGCTCTCGAAGATAAAATAATTAACATTGGTTTTCGGTACAATGTTGACCCCAAACCGTATTATATTAAAAAAGAATAGATTATTATTATTAATTGATATTATCAACAGATATTTAAAATTACGTCATCCTGTTTGGTTGCGGATGAGATTATTATAACTTTACAGTCTCAAAAGAGATTTAAAATTACGTTATCCTGTTTGGTTGCGGATGAGATTATTATAACTTTACAGTCTCAAGAGAGATTTAAAATTACGTTATCCATTCTTGTTGCGGATGTGCTAGAATCTTGTAGAAGAATTACGCTTAAATTATTATTATTTTCGCATGAAGATGAATAAAGTAAACTTTATTAATTTTTACTTTATTGGAATGTTACAAGGGTTTTTGTGTGCGTGTATAGATAGTATGCGGTTGACGTCACTCAAGCCTTTGTTATTGTATTTTGCCATCCGCGTTTGTGAGTGATTCTCACTGAACTGTATTAACCTGACTATAAAAGTTCATGGTTACACACAGTTTTGTGTGTTGGACCGTTATACTTCCGGATGGCAATGTTATGAGCTTCTGAGCCAAGCGCATACTATCTATAGGTACGTGTGTTAGTGTGTGTGTGTGTGTGTGTGTGTGTGTGTGTGTGTGTCAGAGTGTATTACAACATTCATTTACCGCCGTAGCCAACCATAAGCACTAATGGCAAAGTGACAAGAATAAGCAGAGAGTGAGTAAACAGTAGTCGAAATCACCGGTCGCAATTTTGTTACCTTTAATTATTGGGGGAGGGGGTACGTTGGCAGGGTGAAATCAGTTCGAAGAAACCGTGTTTGAAGTAAAAATTGTTCAAGGAAGGCATGGAATGATAACAAAAATAATAAAGTAATAAGGCTTGCAAGTTACTCGTATATCAGTCTGCAAAAACAGTTTTATGATCTTTACATTTGCCAGTAATTCTGTGATCGATAATACAAATTGAACATTGGTAGAGTAGAACAATGTTTATCCCCAAGAGTATTAAAAAAAAGAATAGGTAACGAATGATTAAAGAAAAATGAAGTTATTTTAGTTAATAAATGGCGATTTTCTAAGACACCTCAAGTTATGTATTGAAGACCATTTTTGTCAACACTTTACGGACGAAAGAATTGCGAGCTATCTCTATGGAAACGGCGCTATCATGAGATTCTAGTACATTAACACATCAAAAACAAAATAGGTTTTGGAAAAAGATAGACATTACCGATTTTCATATTTTTGTTAGCTCAAACTGTAAGTAACAATAACTTCGTAACTTACCTTTTTGTATTAAAATATTGTTTTCTTATAATATATTTGAAAAAAAACGAAAATAGATTTTAAAAAACAAAAAAACAAACAAAAAAATCAAACAAAAAAACAAACAAACAAACAAACAAAATAAATAAACGAACCCCCCCCCTCCCCCCACAAAAAAAAATAACAAAAACAAAATCAAAATAAAAAGGACTAAAAACATCCATTCGTGTAATTTTCATACCTGTTCAATTGTATACATAATTTAAAATGACAAGTTCTCTGACAAGGGTATTCTTGAATTCATTAATATATTTGGCATTTTTAGTTTAAATGTTTCCTTCCTAAACGAAGCAGAGAATTTAGAAATTAATATCTTCAAACCATCTCTAGTTGCGAATGTAGTTAGAAGTTATTTTAAAATAATCATTGTATTATATCACGACCGTGTAATCAACAAACAAAAAAAAAATCTTGGAATTATATATTATCAAGTCCGTGTAATCAAGTAAAAAATAATAGCATTTCATTATATGTTATCAAGTCCGTGTAATCAAGTAAAAAATAATAGCATTTCATTATATGTTATCAAGTCAGTGTAATTAAGTGCATTATAGTTCGTGTAATTAAATAAAAACAGAGGAGATTTATTACAGCTCTAGAAGATAATTCACAACATAATGTTTACATTTTCAAAAATACAGATACCAGAAGCGACAAATATATGATATAGACGTCTATTTATTTTCAAAGATTTTCGACATAATTACGAAAGAACTCATTTATTATTCCCAAAGTAAAACATGGGATAACCTCTGCTTTAACACCAATAAATGCAGGTTCTTTGA
>NC_088368.1:29432794-29444923 GCF_034508935.2 Berghia stephanieae | reverse complement strand
AGTTGGTAGAGCACTCGTTCCATGCGCAAAAGGATGGTGATGGATTCCGGGTGCAGCCGAGATTTTTTCTGACCTTCCCGTCCACCCAGTAGTGATTGGGCAGCTGGGTCTGTTAGATCTGGCGACACGTACTTTTGCGATAGACTAGCGTCCTATCCAAACAATTGATATGGTCCGTTTCACGCTATAGAAACCGGGATAAACTCCGGCTCCATGGGACCTAATGACTCTGAAGGACTACTTTGTTACCTTTGCACTTAATTTTATATGAAACTATTAATATATGTAAAACCTGCAATGTGCACACTGCAATCTTTACCCATCGTCTAGAAATAATATTATCTCGGCTTAAACCAGATGCCAAAAGTGATACTGAAATAATGACAAGAAAGTTTATATGATTTAGAATTCTGTCACTATCAGAAAATTTCTTTATTATCTCTAATGTGCCAAAATAAAACCCCATTATGATCATTTTTAACAAAAAGATTCTCAAACCAACACTGATGACGATGATACTGATGATGATAATAGTAATAATAATTTACTACTACTACTACTACTACTACTACTACTACTACTACTACTACTACTACTACTACTACTACTACTACTACAACATCTACTACTACATCTACTACTACTACTGCTACTACTACTAATACTACTACTACTACTACTACTACTACTACTACTACTACTACTACTACTACTACTACTATTACTACTATTACTACCACTATTACTACTACTACTACTACTACTACTACTACTACTACTACTACTACTACTACTACTACTACTACTACTACTACTACTACTACTACTAATAATAATAATAATAATAATAATAATAAAATACATTATGCATGCCACTTTTGCAGGTAAATTCTAATCTGCCAACGAATCTTAACCGGGGTTATTCACCATGGCTCTTGTCAAATGACATTTTTTTATGCCTTAGTAGTTTACAAAAATTATCATTCGAGTTTATGTGTGATAAAAATGACCCTTAATTTAGACACTATTCGTGTAGTCTATCATTCTATAACAATAGTTTTATAAAGTTTAAATTTGTCAGAAGTTTCGTGTTTGCTGGCAAAACTTATTTTATAAAATGAATATTACTCTACCGTCCACAGCTTCTATCAGCTTAGTATTCACAGTAACCAAATATTATCTACTTACCCACATGTCAGTTTTCAAATGTTACTCACAGTGAGGTGGATTTTATAACACTATCGTCCTTATCCCAACTGACCTATCTGACAAATACTCGATTTTTAATAATGGGTCATAATTCCTTTATTTCACCTATTTGCAACAAACGCCTAAAAACAAGGGGTCATATCTGATACACAAATTTAACCTGCCGTATTTTTGTTTGTATACATTTAGCTGTTATAGATACTGAACATGGAATTTATGGTCAAATACCAAAAAAAAAAAAAAAAAAATACTTTTACTTGTTTTGTTGAGAAGAACAAATAAAAACATTTATAAAATTTGTAATCCACAATTTAACATTTCTAAATATTTTAACTTTATATTCGTCGGTGGAAAACACTTTGTCAAGATATAGTACAAGTTGAAGTCGGTGCTTTTCTCACTAGTTAAAAACTGGATTAATGAACATCCATTTTACAAAATGTAAATTATATTTCTTGTTTCTCAATTTTATAAAACTTGTGGATACGTCGCTTATTCTTTGAACGAGAAAGCAATAATAATATGTTTTTATTTCAATTGAATTACTCACGTTTATCAATAATGTAATGGCTTGTTAGTCCAGATGCTATTAACTCCACAGGTGTGTTTGGAGGAAAATGCTTATTTATTCTGCACGCATCATCAATAGATCTAACAATTTTTTTTTTAGGTAAGCAATGCCGTTTAGAATGAATAAAATTGACGTCATTTGGTTCTTTGGTATCATGTTTTCACCGCCAGTTAGTTACATCTGATTAACCCTATTTACTGAGACATCTGAAGGGAGCAAATTATGGCGGTCCTACTATAGTACAACTGAACATCATAACATTCTACAAAATGATATATTTTCACTTTTCAAATGGTCTACAACATGGCATTTGGATTTTAATGTTTCGAAATGTAAAGTATTACATATAGGAAAAAATAATCCATGTCATAATTTATTTTACCGATACTTCTATGTCACATCTACTTTCCGTTGTACCTTATGAAAAGGATGTGGGAGTTACTTTTGATTCACATTTGAATTTTGATGTACATATTGATACTTGTGTAAACCGTGCAAACAGAATGATGGGAATAATATATAGAACCTTTATAAGTCTTGATAAAATCACATATTTATATTTGTATAAATCGCTCGTTCGACCAATTTTAGAATACGGAAATTGCATCTGGAGCCCATTACATAAAAGACAATCTATTACTCGTAGTATTGAAAGTGTACAGAGGAGAGCTACCAAAAATTTTTATACAATACAGTATTTATCTTATAAGGAAAGGTTAGAATTTCTTGACTTACCCAGTTTGAAATATAGAAGAATTCGTGGGGATTCAATTCAGGTTTATAGATTGGTACATGGTCTGGATAGGATAGACTTTTCTGATTTTTTTTCATATTGTAATATTACTTTTACTAGAGGGGACAAGTTTATGATTTTTGTCTCTAGATGCAAAACAAACATAAGACAAAACCTGTTCGGTATTCGTATTGTCCAGAAATGGAACAGTTTGAAATTTGAAACAAAGAATGCAAAATCTATGGATTGTTTCAAGGTGTTAGTAGACAGGGAATTATATGATGGGAGATTTATATATGACGAATAATTCGTGTTTGCACTGCTGTTGACATGGCTTTCAATCTTGTATGTATATATTATGCATTATTATATTATTATGGTTATCTTCTATATGCGTGTGTGTGTGTGTGTGTGTGTGTGTGTGTGTGTTTTGCATGTCACGGTTAAAGATATATGTTTGTACACCACATATACATGAGTACATTTAAGTTGAAATACTATCTTTACCATGTGTATCATTATTGTAATCTTTAATCAATAGATTTATGACATTACTATTAATATTAAGGGCATTCAAGTTATGTTAATTGCCGTCCGGAGCCGCCCGACGGCCTAGGGAAGCCGTTCGGAGGTTATCTAAAACATTCTCAAGCCATCCGGAGGCCCTCAGACCTGTACGAAGCTTTCCAGAAGTCGTCCGAAAGGAAAGGCCTTCCAAAAGCTCCTCGTTCGGCTCCAGACGGTAATTAGTAATACCAATTCGTAATACTAATTGCCGTCCGGAGCCGTCCAGCGGCCCAGGGAAGCCATCCAGAGGTCATCTAAAGCATTCTCAAGCCATCCGGAGGCCCTCAGACCTGTACAAAACTTTCCAGAAGTTGTACGAAAAGAGGATTTCAACACAAACATTTATTATTGTAAAGAATGAAAGCATCAAACTGTCCCAAATATTGGGCACACTCTGTGGTGTGATAGGGGAACGTCTAGTTGGTAGTCAGGAGGTCTGTTTTGCCTTCAATCAGGCAGGATTATTTTTTCTTCCATCTTTCTCTCTGCTTTTTCTGGCACTGTTTCATACAAAACTTTTCGTTTTGGTTTACACCAATCCCTATTTCCTCATTTTTCACTCCTTTAACATATAAAAACATACAAACTGAATCCAAATTTCATGATCATAATTAAAATTTCATTTTTGTAGTATCTAAATCATTAAAACATAATACCACTCTAGGGGATGAATCACATAACAAGGTAGGGATTGCATTGATAAACGTTTATTTTGTGTTAACACGACTGTAAAAAGTAATGTATAAACTGAATATAACAGTAAACAATGAAAGACATCTCATAGGCCAAAAACAAAATCAATTAAAAAGTCAATAACTCTCATTTATTATTAACCGAATAAGCGTTTTGAGCCCGCACCTTTCCTGTATATTTAAAAAAATATTTTTTGAAGCGGTTATATTATTGTATTCAAGTGTATACATTGTTCTTACAGTCCGCACGGCTATGTGGTCTTGTGGTATGACACTCGCTTTCGGATCGGAAGGTCCTTGGTTCGAGCCTCGCTCGGCGCATAGTTGAGTCCTTGGAAAAGACTCTTTACTCACATTCTCTCACCGTACTTAGGTGTAAAATGAGTACCTGGCCATAAACAGCATTGTATCTGTCTGAAAAAAAGTTGTATTATCGCCGAACAGGCGTCCTGTCTCGTTCTTTATGTTAGGTGTTGCTGTTGGTCAGGAACTCTTTGTAAAGCGCTTTGAGCACGTTTAGTGGATATTGCGCTATATATAAAAAAAGCTCAAAGCTCAAACTCACACCTACCACCAGCTTAATATTAAGTAATCACGACTTAATGTTTGCACCATTCATTGTTCTATGGTAAATATGAATTATACAATAAGTAACACTAGCATTTCCTATCGTTTTGTATGTCGATGGATTGTACGAATTTCAAAATATATATTCTGTCGTCACGCTTTAATCCTCTCGTTCGTGATTACAACAAAACCCGTATAATTTGTATGAACAAAAGTTTATTCGTCATTACAAACAAATAGCGTATTGCGTTATCGATCCCATTATATTTTGTCCAGAATAATGGAAGACTATTTTTCAGTCTGCCAAGTAGTTCAAGTGATATCGGCCCAAAAAAAAAAAAAATTAAATCAAGGGGAAAGTTCTCATTTTTGTCACAATCTATCACTATAACACTAACAACCACTGTAGTAAGATAAAAATATGAAAAGGCTTGAAAAAAATGACAGACAAGGCAGAAAGAAAAACACAAGACAAACTCATCCGGCCTTGACTGAAGATCGAACCGCAGACTTCCTGGTTACCGACAAGACGTCCTACCCTGACACCACAGAGGTTAAGAAACAACACGTTTATTTTGCGAATCCTTTCCTGCATCATTATTAAGAGACAGACATTGAACAAGAAAGGACGAGGTATGTATGGGACATTAGAAGTTCTCAATTCTAATGTTTAAAATATCAAAGTAGCAGCATATAAGTGAGCAAGCACTGGTGTAAGATTATACTGTGTTTGTTGAACCTGTGAACTCAAGAAGCTCTAGTTAGACTACTGTTTGAAACGACTTTTTTTTTGGGGGGGGGGGGGGGGGGGTCATGGATAGCTCATACGGTAGGGTCACGACCTCCTCGGCCAGGCGGAGTTGTCGTACGAGTAAGGTCCGTGACCTCTTATTGCCATTCCTGCCAAGCTATTAACTTTGAAAATTACGTTTGTTATTGACTTATCGTTTATTTAATTAAAACTGGTCAGATGGTTCTATTTTTATCCTCCCCCCCCCTCCCCCCGCCCCAATAAAATAGAAATTGCCCTTTTCATCGACCGATGACCGCAAATAGACGACCCCGAGCCAACTAAAGTACTTGTTTATCACACGAAGCAATCAGTTCCAAAGTTCCTGACCATCGCTCACAATATCAACACAGGTAATGGGCATGATTTCTAGATAGAATGCGCTTGGCCAAGGAGTTCACAACATTGCCATCCGGAAGTATAATGGACCAACACACAAACTCTGTGTAACCATGAACTTTTATAGTCTGGTTAATACAGTTTAGTGAGAACAACTCACAAACGCGGATGGCAAAAACAATAACAAAGGCCTGAGTGACGTAATCTGCATACTATCTATATTACAATTCCATGTGCTTGAGGTCATTGGTCACATTGGAATATGTGTTCAGAGTGACCCACATAGTGAAAAGTGTTCACAGTTTTTGAAATATCTAACATCACGATTGGTCATTTTGTTCAGCTTGACACATGGGTATATTTACAACTTTCATAAACAAAGCAGCGTGTTTAAATTTCTGAAGAAATATCCAATCGTTGGACAGCAACAAGTCATGTGATTGATGATTTGGTTGGACGGAAACATGAATATAGATCGCTCCCATTGAACAGATTCCAGTGTCACCAGGTGTCGCGATGCAACTATTTCATTAGTATATCAAAATAGGGTGATACATATTCTCTAACTGTTGCAATGGCCTATTATATGTGACCCTACGACTCGAAGCGGTTTTTAGTCGGGAAGAAAACCAGTTTTAAAGTGGGAATGGTCAAATTATCAAATTTCAGTTTTTAGTTGTTTTAGAAACTACAATCATTTTTCTACATGGAAACATAATAATTCAACATAGATATTGAGGTTAAGTTATATAAATTTAAAGTTTAAAAAAGCAACTATCAATAACACATTCAAAACGAGAGTTGACTTTCTCTCAGAGAGCAACCATTTCCAAGACTTAGTAATATTAAGTCTTTTCCTCCACCAATACCATGTAAGATACCACAACAAAGGGCGTGTCTTTATCTATCTCAGAGAAAGCATGACTGTTTCCACAATTTTATGGTTCAACCAATAATGAACTTTAAAAACTGTAAATAATTCTAGGTTTTATCCTGACAACTTTACAAATGAATGATTCTGATTGGTCAACGCTCATCACATGCGCCTGTTGGCCATTAAATGCCCGGGCAATGTGTCATGACGTCAGCATGCGTGTGTTACATATGTTTGTGCATTTTGATACACACCACGTGCAATTATTTCTTTGTCTAGCTGCATTGGTTAATGATCGAGGTGAGGGTCCTTTGTCCCTCTTTCTTTATTCATGAAATTATAGGACATGCTAAGACTTTCATTAGGTGGGGTTCCTGACCTCCCATAATGGGCAGGGAGGTACTTACTGTCTTTTATCCCCCTATATCTGTTTCCAACTAGCTTTCTGTCTTTGTCTTGGAATGAGATTACTTGGTTTTCTCCTGGCTCTGACAGGATACCCTTAGTGAGAGGGGAAACAGATGTATAGTTAGTTTTGGGAGATGATATTTTTTTTCCTTGTAAATCATCTCTCTGTTATGTATAATGTATTCTGTTTTATTTACATATCATAATATGAATTGTAAACATTTGAGTTTATTCCTCTTAGTGGGGACCCATGCTTGTGATTGGATAATACGTCTAACTAAAAAATGAAAAGGGTTAAATGTATGGATAGACAAACAGAAAGAGAGACAGACCTATTAATGGATTAATAGATAGGTAGATAGATAGATAGATAGATAGATAGATAGATAGATGAAAAGGAGAGAGGGACAACACGAGAGAGAGAGAGAGAGAGAGAGAGAGAGAGAGAGAGAGAGAGAGAGAGAGAGAGAGAGAGAGAGAGAGGTGTTCATTTTATCGTGCTTTCTTTGTATACTGAAAGAAGGGGGGGGGGGGGGTCTTTTGAGACAATCAATAATGTGGGTGGACGCTAAGAAAACTTGAGAGATTCAATAACATGTTTTCATGTAAGTCATTGCACAATAAGCCCCAATCCCTCCTCCTCAAGCTGTCATCTGACTCAAAATGAAAACAATGCAATGAATAATTTGACCAGCCCATTTCTTTAATTGCAATCTCATTGGTCAATATGTTTCCAGTTGATTGACTATGACTTACTTTGTAACAAAATGCTTTCTTAAACTTAACTATCCCTAGAATTCTTTGCTCCGCCTCCATCCCTTTCTTCATGTCTACCTCACTCTATCCGTCTCCCTTTTCTTTCTTTCACACATACAAACACACACACATACACACAAACACACACACACACACACACACACACACACACAAACAGTTGTACAGTCAGGCTTCCATCTTTACTCTATTTCCCTCCCGCCCTCTTAATGCACAAGCAGTCTCTCTCTCTCTCTCTCTCTCTCTCTCTCTCTCTCTCTCTCTCTCTATCTCTCTCTCTCTCTCCTACTCCTCTCGCTCCTCTTTTTCTTTATCTCTCTCTCTCTCTCTCTCTCTCTCTCTCTCTTTCTCACTCTCTCACGTGTGTGTGTGTGTGTGTGTGTGTGTGTGCGTGCGTGCTTATTTTACTCTCTCATTCTTTCTCTTCTTCTCTCATCCTGTTTCTTGATATCTCTTTCCCTGCCCACCCGGCTTCACATAGATTCAAAAACTTACTTTGGAATTATAAACCCTTCTCTAACTTTTGACATTTTGAAATCGTATTTCCTCTAATAAATAAGACACAAATGTCACATTAATAATTCTTATTTCATTGATTCATTATTTAAATGTCAAAAATTCTTCAAACAGTGAGCAATGTCATAAAATTGTCGGCATTTTTTTTTTTTTGGTGTTTTATTTATTTTAAGGACATCTTACATATAATGAATAACTACAAAAGTAATGATTGGTTTATTTCAAACATTTGTATGTACATTATCAAATGTATATTCTAAGCTCATGCCAAATTCAGTGATCCAAAACTCCGGTTTCACCGGGAAAAAAATCCGGTCTGGAGCAAAAAATTTCGAGTTACGGGCAACTTCCGTCAAATTCCGGTGAGATTAAAATGTTCCAAGGATACCACCCCCCTTCCAGTCACTATTAATAAAACCACCACCACCACATCATCTTCATTACCACTACTACTACAACCACCACCACATCCTCATCCTCATCATCATCACCACTGCTACTACTACAACCACATCCACCATCACCACCACGTCATCATCACTATTACTACAACCATCACTACCACTACTACTACTACCACCACCATATCATCATCATCATCATCATCATCACTACCACTACTACTACAACAACCACCACCACATCATCATTACCACTACAGCAACAACCATCACCACGACATCATCATCACTACCACTACTACTACAACCACCACCATCACTACCACTACTTCTACAACCACCACCACACTATCATTACTACCACTACTACTACAACCACTTCACCTTCCCTACCACCACTACCACAACCACCACATCACCATCCCTACCAACATACTACAACAACCACCACATCACCGTCCCCACCACTACTGCAACAATCACCACATCACCATCCCTACCACCACTATTACAAGAACTACCACATCACCATCCATGCCATGACAACTACAACCACCATTGCATCATCATCTCTACTACCACCATCACATCACCATCCCTGCAACTACTATTACAACCACCACAAAACCACCCCTACCACCACCAATAATACTGCAAATTTAGCTCAAATCTCTCTCTCTCTCTCTCTCTCTCTCTCTCTCTCTCTCTCTCTCTCTCTCTTCACACAAACACACACATTCACACGCACACACACTCACACACACACACACACACCTTCCTGTACTTGCCAATAATAGCTAATCACAAATACTTTAACCTCAAACTATAGATAGTTCGAAGATGACGTCACTCAGGTCTTTGTTATTGTTTTTTTGCCATCCGCGTTTATGAGCAATGCTCACTGAACTGTATTAACCCGACTATAAACGTTCATGGATACAGACAGTTTTGTGTGTTGGTCCGTTATACTTCCGGATGGCAATGTTATGAGCTTATTAGCCAAGCGCATACTATCTATAGCCTTGTTAGTTTTTAAAGTGCATGTTGCTCTACTTATCACAAGATGCACTTTTAGCACACACACACACACACACACTCTCTCTCTCTCTCAAACACACAGACACACACACACACACACACACACACTACAAGCACCACCACCACATTTTCATCACGACCACTACTACTACAACCACCACCACCACATCATCACTACCACTACTACTTCAACCACCACCACCACATCATTATCATTACCACTACTACTACTACAACCACCACCACCACCATATCATCACCACTGGTTCCTACCTCCCATAGCGGGCAGGGAGGTACTTGCTGTGTCTTCTATCTCCGTATATCTGTTTTCCAACTTGCATTCTGTCTTTAACTTGGAATGAGATTACTTGATTTTGTTCTGGCCCTGGCCGGAGTCCTGGGAGGGAAACAGTCAAATGCATAATTATTGTTTTGAGAGATGATATTTTTTTCCTTGTAAATCAGCTATATTTATACTTATATTTTTAATATGTCTTTTTCATGCTCTTCCATCCCTAGTATTTGGAAAACTTCAGAAATAATTCCTGTCCCCAAAAAAGACAAAGTAAAATCAATGAATGATCTGAGACCTGTCGCTCTCACATCAATTGTCATGAAATGTTTTGAAAAACGTATTTTTATTAATAACCATATTAGACCTCTTTTGGACCCTTATCAATTTGCCACCAAAGTAAACGCAGTACAGAAGCTGCCATCTTGGTTTTTACAAATAATATCTACAAACATTTAGACACGCCTAAAAGCTACTGCAGAATTCTTTTTGTTGATTTTTCATCCGCATTTAATACAATTCAGCCCCGCCTCCTTGCTCATAAACTTTCTACTTTTAAAATTAATCCTTATATCATCTCCTGGGTGCTAGACTTCCTTACAAATAGAACACAATATATACAAGTAAAAGGAAATGTCTCTAATAACATAACTATAAATACTGGTGCTCCGCAGGGCTGTGTAATCTCTCCCATGCTCTTTATACTGTATACAAACGACTGTACAAGCGCATATTTAAACATGTCCCTTTTAAAGTTTGCTGACGATACAACTCTACAAGGACTAATTACTAATAATAACGAGATAAATTATAAGAAAGGAATAAATAAATTTGTTTCCTGGTGCGACAATAACCACATTGAATTGAATGTTAGTAAGACCAAAGAATTAATTAAAGACTTTAGAAAAGATAAAAATACAAAAGATCATATTACTATTAAAAAGGAAAAAGTAGAGCAGGAAGTAGAATACAAATATCTAGGAGTCACCATGGACAACAAATTACGGTGGGACGTACATTCCAGTTATATCAATAGTAAAATTAATCAAAGAATGTACTTTTTACGGAAATTGTCCCAACTTAACATTGACAAAACACTTTGTGCGCTATTTTATAGATCTGTAAACGAAAGTGTTTTGGTTTTTTGTATTACTGCCTGGGGGGGGGGGGGGGTTGTCTTAGCTCAGCAAAAGCTAACTTTAACAGGATTATAAAAAGAGCTAATAAATTTACTACAGGATCCATGTCTTTTAATGATTTATATTCAGAATGCTGCTTAAGAAAAATTAGTAGTATTTTAGATAATCCAACACACCCTTTAAATCTTCAGATCACTAAGTCGAACAGAAGTGACCGATTGTTGTCTATACAAACAAAAAGTGAAAGACACCTCCGATCCTTTTTACCTTACAGTTGCAGAATTTTTAATAAGGAAAATAATTTATAAATTTGGGTCTACGTCTGTTTTAACTTTGAAACCTTTTCTTTAAAATTACTCCATACCCACAATTTTTAAACATCAATTTATAAAATCGCTTACTACAACTTTTCTATTGACCTATTGACATTACGTGCCATGTAATTTATACTACGTAATTTTTCTCAGTCAATTTACAATAGTATTATACTGTAACTAATTCTTAGCTTTTTTTCTTATATGTTGACATCAATATACCTTTTCTAGATATTTATATCTTTACACTTTTATAATCAGTATGTCCCTTAATTTACACTATGTAATTATTCTTACAGCCTACAATATTATTACACTATATATACCTATTACCAAATTTTACTTTACCACATTATATTTACGTATATTATGTTTATGTATGTATCATTGTCGACATTTTTATACGTCTGTACAAAAATTTCGTTTTGGATGAATAAAGTACATTTATTATTATTATTATTATTATTATTATTATTATTATTATTATTATTATTATTATTATTATTATTATTATTATTATTATTATTATATTATTATTATTATTATTATTATTATTATTATCTTTCTGTTATGTATTATTATATATGTATTTTGAATTTATAATGTAAGCATTTGAGTGTGTTCCTCTTAGTCGGGGCCGTGCTTGAGTCCAGATGAGACTTATTGGTGATCTCAAACTAAGTACATTGATGGTATGCTCTTGGAATCTACATCCGATCCCTATTTGTTCCCAGTTCCCCTTTGTCTTACTTTTTCTTGAATGCTTTAATTGTAAACATAGTTGATTTGGTGCTGTTGATGTACTTTGGGACGACCACTGCGAGCCTACTCATTAATGATGGTGGAGACAGCATCAGTCCCAGTTAGGCATATAACCCACCTTTGAAACGTTCGAATACCCACGA
>NC_088368.1:29422794-29427794 GCF_034508935.2 Berghia stephanieae | reverse complement strand
CAAGTTCAAACTGAGAGCAGCACGGACCTGAAACGAAAATGAATGTACTCAGTTTTCTCTGATGTCACCAGAGGTTTGATCCGCTCAAAATTAAATAAAACACGGTGCGCAAAGTTTGTATGTAGACTAGACTTCAGAGTTTTGATCGGCCGATCGTGAAAATCGGGACTTCAGAGATTTGATCCGCCGGCCATCGATATACGCATTTCATAATCATTATCTTATAGAGAGTATGCGCTTGGCTAAGAAGCTCATAACATTGCCATCCGGAAGTATAACGGACCGACACACAAAACTATGTGTAACCATGAATTTTATAGTCTGGTTAATACAATTAAGTGAGAATTACTCATAAACGTGGATGGCAAAAAATAATAACAAAGGCCTGAGTGACGTCATCTTCGTTCTATCTATAGCACAATGGACAAAACACACCTTGGGTTTTTTCTTGTGGTAATCCTCAGGCAAAATGGAGAAAGGCATGTGTGTTTTGATGCATCTTGGAGACGGCATCTTATCAATGAACTTGACACCAGGGATGGGGAATTCCAGAGAGGGTGATCTATACTCAATTGGCGACTGGACACTCGATAAATCTGCACCGTTGCCAACCAGGTTGACAACCTCCTGAAGCCAATTTGTTCCTAGGGTAAAAGTAAAATAAAAGACTGATTTATAGATAGTATGCGCTTGGCTAAGAAGCTCACTACATTTGCCATCCGGAAGTATAACGGACCAAAGCACAAAAATATGTGTAACCTTGAACGTTCATAGTCTGGTTAATACAGTTTAGTGAGAATTACTGATAAACGCGGATGGCAATAAAAAAAAAACAAAGACCAGTGTGACGTCATCTTCGTTCTATCTATATCATAAAGAAAATACACAGGCAGAAAAAAATATTGATTTCCACATTAGTGGTTCTGTATTCTATGGACTCTGTAGCTATGACATACTATGTCGTCTTGTGGTATGACCCCTGCCTTCGGATCGAAAGGTCCTGGTTTCGAGTCCCTGCTCTGAGCGGCGCATAGTTGAGTCCTTGGAAAGATCTCTTTATTCACATACTCTCACGTTGCTCAGGTGTAAAATGAGTACCTGGCCGTTAACAGTGTTGTTTCTGTCGGATAAAAATCCAATTTCGCCTAACAGCTAAGTATTGCTATTAACTCGGGACCCCTTACAAAGCGCTTTGAGCACGTTTTGTTTATATTTCTATATAAATGCTCTCTCACCGTACTCAGGTGTAAAATGAGCACCTGGCTGTTAACAGCGTTTTCTCTGTCCAATCTCCTAACAGGCGTCATGTTCCGTCCTAAATGTTAAATGTTGCTGTTGGTCGGGGACCACTTGTAAAGCGCTTTGAGCAGGTTTAGTGGATATTGCGCTATATAAAAGCTCAATTA
This sequence comes from Berghia stephanieae, assembly GCF_034508935.2. Taxonomy (NCBI): domain Eukaryota; kingdom Metazoa; phylum Mollusca; class Gastropoda; order Nudibranchia; family Aeolidiidae; genus Berghia; species Berghia stephanieae. Next base: position 29,426,388 of record NC_088368.1, on the reverse strand, counting down.
TTTTTTTAGTACATCCCTGATTTCGGAAATCCTATGATCCACACGTCATCATCTCTGGCTTGAAATGACAAAGTCTCTTGGAAATGATCCACCATATAAGCTGGTAACATATAATCCCCATAATAATAAACAAATCTCCATCCATATCGACGACTTATCACGGATTCGATCCCCAACCTCCTGTACTTCCTTTTCCAGTACTCCAGAACACCAAACACAGCTAGAAGTACACACGCTCCAGCTCCGAGAAATCCCGACGGATACTTGACATTCTTTTGTCGTCCATTTTGTTTCAGGTCTGCTGTTCGGTCAGGTTTTTGATGATGATGATGATGATGATGATGATGATGATGATGGATGATGATGATGACGATGATGATGACGATGATGATGATGATGATTATTATTATTATTATTATTATTATTATTATTATTATTATTATTATTATTATTACTGAGTTTGCGCGTCGGGGCTCTAACGGGGCCCATTAGAGATAGACGACGATTGGGATTGTTTGGAAGCTTTAACCCTTTGCCCACTAGTCATTATGATATCGGAAATGCTATCGCCGTCTACATCTACGCCAGAATAGAAATAGAGGGTGGAGCCTACCATGATATAACATTTTATGGAGCCCTAATTTCATCATATCAGTTCTGTCCACTGACAGGTGGGTGGGTATCGCTTTCAAGAACTTATGTCCTTATATGAAATCTTGAGTTTTTGACCAATCAACGATTGCTCTTTTGATAGCTCTCTTGTCAACATGAGTCAGCTCAGCCCTTGATTTATGTACAGGCATCACAGGCGGTATATGTTGTGTAACTTCAAAGACCACAGTTGACCGAAAGCGATGAATGGAAGCCCTACTATGGCGCGGAGAACGAGGTCTTGTATGTAAAGTTACGTCACTATCTCACGCTCTTGAATTCTTAGTAAGGCTGGACTTACAATGAAAACACGAAATCTGTGTTTTAAATTCTTGAATCAATCGAGTTACATCAGTGCGTTCGTCTCATTGAGAAATGAAAAACGATATATAAATTAAGAACATCGACCGGAAAATAAGGAAATTATCATAAAATTATAAAATTTGAGAAAGCTGTTTTCAAAATAAAATCTATTACAAAAAAGGTTATTTCTAGACCGATTTTTATGAGACAAAGACAAATTTTTCTCCACTTTTCAAGCTGATTCCAACAATGAGGTTTTCAAATTTATCGCAATTAGATTATTTGTCATTTTTTTAAAAAATACCCAATTGACTGCTCAGGAAATGAATACGTAATCCTTGATGGCTAGCGAGTAGGTGTTAAATTTTGCTTACCCTTTCCCACGCAGACACACACACACACACACACACACACACACACACACACACATACATAGACTTATCGTCGTCTAGCATCCTATCGTTCGGCTCGACGATTAAAAGGGGTTCGTATCGTCGCTAAAATAATTACAAAATACATATATTTAAAATATCTTTATAGTAATGTGAATTACATATTTTAATGCTCTAATATATCAAGAATGATCATTATTATGATTTATTACGGTGTGAATTGAATTAGACCTTTAAAACTGAAGTTTAATCTGACACCCTACTCGCTGTTATCATTCGAGTCTAAGTTGTAATTAGGCAACTTTGGCCAGAAGCAGCGACATCTATAGTATATGAAGTCCTAGGCCAGAAGTGAAAGACATACATTATGTGTTCAGTCTGTGTGTGTGTGTGTGTGTGTGTGTGTGTGTGTGTGTGTGTCTGTGTGTGTGCGTCTGCGTGGGAAAAGGATACGCAAAATTTAACACCTACTCGCTAGCCATCAAGGATTACGTATTCCTGAGCAGTCAATTGGGTATTTTAAAAAAAAAAGACAAATAATCTAATTGCGATAAATTTGAAAACCTCATTGTTGGAATCAGCTTGAAAAGTGGAGAAAAATTGTCTTTGTCTCATAAAAATCGGTCTAGAAATAACCTTTTTTGTAATAGATTTGATTTTGAAAACAGTTTTCTCAAATTTTATAATTTTATGATAATTTCCTTATTTTCTGGTCGATGTTCTTGATTTATATATCGTTTTTCATTTCTCAATGAGACGAACGCACTGATGTAACTCGATTGATTCAAGAGCTTAAAACGTAGATTTCGTGTAATGATTGTGAGTCCAGCTTTACTAAGAATTCATGAGCGTTGAGTGACGTGACTATACATACAAGACCTCGTTCTCCGCGACATTGTAGGGCTTCCATTCATCGCTTTCGGTCAACCGTGGTCTTTGAAGTTACACAACATATACCGCCTGTGATGCCTGTACATAAATCAAGGGCTGAGCTGTCTCATGCTGACAAGAGGGCTATCAAAAGAGCAATCGTTGATAGGTCAAAAACTCAGGATTTCACATAAGGACATAAGTTCTTGAAAGCGATACCCACCCACCTGTCAGTGGACAGAACTGATATGATGAAATTAGGGCTCCATAAAATGTTATATTATGGTAGGCTCCACCCTAGAAAGAGGAGAGCTAACGCTACAAGAAGGGACACTCCTTCTTTGAGCCAATGGTCACAGCCCTCGCACGCCGACTCGCTAAGCGCGTGTGCCTCGCTAAGTGTTTGCCCTAGCTAGATACGGCTTGTCGCATACCTTTCTGTTTATGGATGTTTATGTTTATGTGTATGTTTCTATGTTTACATTTACTGGTAAATCTAGATATATCTTATAAGAGAGAGAGAGAGAGAGAGAGAGAGAGAGAGAGAGAGAGAGAGAGAGAGAGAGAGAGAGTTTGTGTGTGTGTGTGTGTGTGTGAGAGAGAGAGAGAGAGAGAGAGAGAAAGAAAGAGAATAAGTAGGAGTGAAATATCTGTTCAATGTTATCGTTATCATAATATAAGTATAACAAGATATGAAGTGAGTAGAAAAGTGCCAGAAGACAATAGAGAATAATTTTTTTTGCGGCGGTGGTGGGGTCCGAACCTGCGACCCCATTGGCACGACAACTCCGCCTGGCAGGTGAGAGCGTGGCTCTACCGTGTGAGCTATCCACGAACACAAAATATTCGTTTCAAACTCAAAGTCATTTCTAGATCCCTCTCTCACCCACTTCTTGAGACCGCCGATTCGTTCACCACCATCGCGAAGTAATGTTGACCAGCAGTTAAGCTTAATAGCCAATATTCTCATCACAAACATATAACATAGAAACGATTGAGACATTGAGTATACTCCGGTGTATGGGGTGAATTTTTAATTCAGAAAAGCGAGTGGAGCAGGCACTTATGTTGGTAACAACAAGATATGAAGTGAGTAGAAAAGTGCCAGAAGACAATAGAGAATAATTTTTTTCGCGGCGGTGGTGGGGTCCGAACCTGCGACCCCATTGGCACGACAACTCCGCCTGGCAGGTGAGAGCGTGGCTCTACCGTGTGAGCTATCCACGAACACAAAATATTCGTTTCAAACTCAAAGTCATTTCTAGATCCCTCTCTCACCCACTTCTTGAGACCGCCGATTCGTTCACCACCATCGCGAAGTAATGTTGACCAGCAGTTAAGCTTAATAGCCAATATTCTCATCACAAACATATAACAT
>NC_088368.1:29415294-29417794 GCF_034508935.2 Berghia stephanieae | reverse complement strand
AGTCTAAATTTCAACAAAGAGTCACTGATGGGTGTCTACAACACATGGCCCAATAAAAATAAAAACAAAACAAAGGGTACACACACACGTGCCCAGTTTAATTAGGCCTCCCCTCCCCTCCCTCCCCCTCTAGTCTAGCCAGGCGAAACCGGCGGCCAGCCAAGGAGCGTGTTGCTAACACGTGCTAACAAATCAAAATGGAAGGTGGCCACAGTTTATAATTTCCGATTTAAAAAAACTTTGGCAATATCAATGCTTCATTTCTTTCTTATTTTCAGGAAAGTCCACAAAGGCAGTTGATGGTAATAGACATTCAAGCTATTATGATGGACTCTCATGCACCTCTACATTGAGCTACGCAAACACGTATTGGATTGTGGACCTCCTTCGGGTCTTTCCGATCCACCAGATTAACATCACAAATAGAGATATTGTACCAGAACATCTTCAAGATTTTTATATCTACGTCTCGAATGAAAACCCACTGCCGATACCATCTCAGGATGGAACATTTACAGGTCAACTGTGTCATGGGCCCGTTCTAATGAACGCGGACTAGCGCTTAGTCCCGGACTATCTCTGACTTTAGTAAATGACTAGAAAAAAATCGGATTTAATGTGAGATGACTAAGCTAGTCCCAGACTAAAATCACGTCACCTTCGGACTAAGTTTGGCCAAGATTTAGTCACTTGCTCGAGTCGGACTTGATCGTTTAGTCTCTGACTAGTAACTAAGAAACGGCGTCAACAAAGATGGCGGCCAATGTTAGACGACTCGGTTCGCGAGAAAAAAATACATAGAAAAGAATTATAACGACAAAAGTAATCTGTTGATATTTGTCAATGCTAATGGAAACGGTTTAAAGGTCACAGATCGTCGAAAGCACACATTTTTGTCCGGGAAACTAATAAATCTGATGAAGTTGAGTGACTCAGTGAGTCTGAGTCTGAGATTTCAGCTTCGCTTGGTTCGAAGTTTAAGTTTAGATTTAGATATTTAGAGAATAACAAACAAACAACTAACTTATTGTTTAATATGAAAATTATGTTGTTTAGCTAAAACACCCCCTACCCCCTTTTATTTTCTTTATTTTTGTGCCAAGCAAAGCAATGCGAAGTTACTCTCGATCACATGACGTGATTCGTATGACTGACTATGACACTGTCATTGACAGTACTGTCAAAACAACTGTCAACACATGAAAATGGCGGCAGCTGTGCTGTTTCAAATTCGTCAGAGACGACTGATTCAACGGGAGAGGGTGTTTCGGGCCAGACTCAATCCCATCGATTCGTTTAACGACGATGAAATATACGAACATTTCCGTTTCATCGTGAACACATTTTTATAATTTGTGATCTTGTAAAAGACGACCTTGATCGTCTTCTCTGGAGGAAAGGTTAGTATTTGTATTCATTTTAATTCTAATCTCCTACTATCTAGGTCTTGACTAATCTTTAGAGAAGTTTTCTTACATTCTCATGCATCCAACCCAAAATCGGTGCCAAGACTTCTTCTCCTTCATCTTCACACCTCCTCGTCCTTCTTCATCAACATCATCATATTCATCTTCTTCTCCCACTTCTTCCTCCTCCTCTTCTTCTTCTCAACTGAACTAGTCAAACTAAGTGTTAGTGTTGGTAGATCTCTCTAATCATCACACACAAACCACTATGACTGTTACTGGTATGACATGGAATGGAAATTTTTTCACCGCTCTCTGGCACTATTGAATTTTGCATTCCCTTAACCAATTTTCGTGCTCTTGTTGGAGATTATTTTCACTGTAATTGTAATATTTTGAAAGGGAACATTTTTCATTAGAAAACCAGTTTAGAATTGAAGAAAAAAAAAAATTGTACAGTTGGACTGACAAATTGCTGAGGAGAATCAATCTTTAAAATAGGATTTTTCACTCGAGGCGATGGGGCAGCATGGCTCAGCAGTATGGTCTTTGCTTTGTATCCAAAAGGTAATTAGTTTGATCACCCGTTGTACTGTGTGGTCTTGAGCAATCCATCTCGTCCTAGTTCCATTTGCGGCACTGCACTGCGGCTGATGTCTGGGTTATTCCAGTATTCCCTTGGAATAGACCCTAAAGACAGACAAATTTCCCCATTTGATGAAAAAAGGGAATGTTATCTTTATATGCATATATGCTGGTCTGACATCCGAATGCAATATGGGCCTCGTTTAACATTGTTGCACTGGACATTATTTTGTGTAATTTTTTGAGATTTTCATTATAACAATGAGCTCATGATGTATTGGGTTATCAGACCTGCAAATAAGTGCACGTTGCCTTAAGACTTAAGGAAAATTAGTTTATTTCATCCCAGCTTAAATGATGAGATTTACCGTTATAATATTATAATAGATGCGAGAGTAAAATACAAACTATGACGCTATTTCAATACGAAGCAGAAATCAGAGCCATTCGAAACATTACAAGAAATACAAAAAAAAAAAAATATATCGGATCGGAAGGTCCTGGGTTCG
>NC_088368.1:29385294-29410294 GCF_034508935.2 Berghia stephanieae | reverse complement strand
ATTTTAGGTCCCAATTTGGCAAAAAATGCAGATGACAGCTATAATATCAAAACATATAAAAAGAATAATTTAATTATAAGTAGTGTCATAATTAATATGCCTCATCTTAAATTTCATGTATTCAATTTTTAGGGTATTTTGTTCAACAATGGAGTTGGTTTTTTTTTTTATAATGGAGTTGTTTCGACTGCAGCCATTGATCCATTAATGGATTGTCAGTGATCTGTCATCTCCTCTTGAGGCCAGCTTGCAGTAATCTTTGGCTGATGCCATCTAAGGCATTCCACTCCTCTGGTGTATGGGGAAGAGTTTCTGTTGTCTCCTCTTGAAACTGATTTGAAAATCATCTACTACAACTACTGACTCCACCACAGAGCAATCAACAAAACTGATTTCATTAATCTCATTCATATCCATCTGTCTGGCTAGTGTTGAAGCTGTGGAGGAAAAATAATATTTAGAACATCTTTTTCACTGCATTGAAACAAAACAACATTTATATCTGTGAATTATGAAACTGGCCACATTATGAAATCAAGTGGTGCTGAAATCAAAAACGTCATTTCATTTTGAAACTTCTCTGATACCACATTGTCGTCAGGTCAAAGTCAGAATTTGGAATGATAAAAACTTTTAAACAATGTTATCTCCTTAAGCAACATGAAATGCTGGCCATTTAATTAAGATGATTTTAGAACTACATCCCACTTTTTAAACAAATCCTTATAAACTGTTCGTCAGTGCTTAAAAGTGTTAATATGAATATATTTGAGAAGACGATGGACTCAGCAACAGTATACATTTTTGTTTTATTTCCTTGTAAATCATCTTTTTGTTTGAGTATTTTTCTCTAAGGGGGAACCAGTATTTTTTTTTACATATGTAATATGTGATAAGTAAGCATTTGAGTGTGTTCCTCTTAATGGGGACCTGTGCTTGTGCCTGGACGACACTTTTAGGTGACTTCAAACTAAGTACACCAATGGCATGCTCTTGGAATCTACATCCATTCCATATAAGAACCATTCCCTTTTTGTTTTACTTATTAGTGCTTTGAATTGTTAATCTAGAATTGCTTGACTATCCATTTGCATCCTTTTTACTGGTGCTGAATTGACCTAAATATGTCGCAAGCAATTTAAAACAGAAGAGAATTTATAATTCTAGAACATTTTGCTATCCCATTTTCTTCCTTTTTACTGGCACTGATATGACCTTAATGTGTTGCAAGCGCCGTAAAACCATTAAAAACAAACAAATAAAGAATGTTGATTAAACAAAATCACACAAACACACTTATGTTATACTTCGTGGTCCCACTGTCACTTCAATGTCACCCATTTTGACCAACTTGTTACCCGTGACAGTCCTTTCAGTACTGTTGTCAATGTTAAATACACTGTTAGTGGCTATGTGGTCTTGTGGTATGACACTCGCTTTCGGATCGGAAGGTCCTGGCCCTGAGCCTCGCTCGGTGCATAGTTGAGTCCTTGGAAAAGACTCTTTACTCACATTCTCTCACCATACTCAGGTGTAAAATGAGTACCTGACCATTAACAGTGCTGTCTCTGTCCGAAAAATTGTAATATCGCCTAACAGGCGTCATGTCCTGTTCTAAATGTTGCTGTTGGTCATGGACCCCTTGTAAAGCGCTTTGAGCATGTTAAAAAAAAATTTTCTTTAGTCTTTCGGGTGAAATTCTATTAATAATTTAATGACTTTGTAGCAAAAGAATTATGCTTACTGATTATGGTGTAATCTCCAAGATTACAGTCAGATATGTCAATAATATTTCTGGCTGGACTGGGATTCGGAACAAAACTCTCAGTGCTCATAACTGTAAAGAAAATTGTTGATAAATTTGAATGAATGAAGTATAGAATTCACAAGTTGCACTTTAAGTCCAGATTACCCATTACAAACTTAATGAGAAGGAACACAGTGGTGTTTTTTTTAATAGGTGAATTGTTATGAAATTATAATGATTTTAATTCTATTTATATCAATTTTAATATGATACGATATCAATTGATTTTAATGTAAAATTTGCATCATATAATTACGGGTCTCTGGCTCTTTTTTTTTTTTAACCATGAAATGCATCCAAGTGTAATCTTATCTTCTGATCTTGAGACCCATGAATCCCAGAAATAACAAATCTGCTGGGAATAGAACCCATGACACTTTGATTCATATGCAAGCATGATAACTCGCTGTGCCATTGGCTTGCCCTAAACAAAACACTAAATGAAACAATATAAATCTTTACAGGACCCAATTCCAAAGTGGAATTTCAATACAATGTTGCGTGATGCCACTTTGACGATTTGTGATGAAAAAATACATGGCAATCCCTTATGACACAAAAGCTCGTGCTCCATCATTTATTTCAAATTTGAAATATTCATATAATTTTGTCAGCTACTTCAGGATTGATGGTGTAAAGTAAATTTCAAGATTTTAACTACCATTGAATTATTAAATGTGAATACTCTTGTTTTAATACTCGACTTCAGTCTTCATTTATTGTTTTAATGTTTTTAAAATTGATAAAAAATCAAGAGGAAACGTGTCCCACGGGCAGTTGTTAGATATGCAATAGAGGTGATATACTTTTGAGACTTAACTACCAAAAGAGGATAGTTATGTTAGAGAAAAATATTGTTCAATGAATCTGTGCATAGGCAATTGTAAGGATGAGTCAATATTAGACGATCACAAAAGATGCATGCAAACATAGTACAAATTACTTGTTTAAAATATTGTAAGGTACTATCTTTATTCATGTCAGGCAGCCCCAGAGACCAGCGATCACATCGTCCTCCACTGTCCAGTCACTAAACTTGAAGGTGGCTATGAAACCGTCCTTAGTGCGGAGGAAGACTTTAGAAGCTGAGTTGACGAAATAAATTTGGAGGTGTAGCCATATGCTACTACTACTACTTTATTCATGGAATGCCTAGATGACAGCCTTTTACATTTGTATACAGAACAATGTATGGAACTATTATAATTGCAGAAATTTACCTTGAATACCATCAACAATGGTACTACACTCGCCAATAATGACGAGTACCGGTACTTGTTCAGTAAAGATTGAAGAGGGTCCTGGTTTCCCCTCCAGGCTGCTTTACAGAATCAACATGACTTTGGACTATTCTTTTCTTGTCCTTGAATTTTTTTTTAGCTCCATCACCGAACGGTTTTTGAGAATTCCGCATTGATTCTCATTCTGATCTTTTCCCGACCTGAAAATGAAAAAGGAGAAAAAAATATGTAAATCAACGATTATGTAATGAGATTGTTGAGGACATTCATTTTGCACTGGAATCAGTTCGATTGATTGCTTTTTGTTGCCATAAAATCTTTATTTATTATTTTGGTTGTAGCAAACTTTACTCGTATAATTAGTCTCTATCCTTTAAATTATTTGCATAAAAAATGTCATGCTTTTGAGTGTAGATTATTATCAGTCATACCTCTTAAATTGGCATTTTATCATTAAATATTTGTAGGGTCTGACTGGAGAGGGTGAAGATTTATTTCTTGCTTATCAAATGTACTAGGGTAGGTCGCCCTAAATCTGTATGCTTTTCTATACCTCAAATTCCAACAGCTCTAACTGCAGATTGGTTAAACTAAACTCTCAACTGTTTGAGAAACTCAATTATTTGACATCTTTTGTTAGTTTGATGTAAATACATATGAGGTATTATCAGTTAACCTTGCTTAAAAACCGAAAATAGATACCAAACCCCCTCACCCCAAATATGTATGCTCACGCCCCAAACCCGTAAACGGCTTGCCCTAAACCAGAACAGTATTAAATTAGTCTACTAATGTTTCAAAATTTCATAATTTTTTAAAATATGATAATGTTGTGGTAGAATTTCATTTATTATTAGTTTTTAAAAATATTTTCTAAAAAACAAAAAAAAATAATTGAGCATAAAGAGCATTATCCTAGCATTTACGTTTGTTGCGGTTATAACTTTTTCGCGTCAGCGATTTTCTGTTATTTTTTTGCACTGAAAAAAAAAACAAAAGAATAAATAAAGACACCGCTTGGAAATTTATTTTAAAAAGAAAAAAAAAAACCTTTTACTTCTAGAAAGAAGTTTATTTTCACTTCCACTTCATTTCGAATTTTTCTGGTTGTTGACTTGTTCTAAATATTCAAGTGAGTTAAAAGCTTAAAACTTTTGTCATTTTTTGTGGCAACTGACACAGATGCTAGATTGTATACTGCTAAACATGCTCAAAGCTCTGTAAGGGGCTCCAAGCCAATAGCAACACAGCAATATCACAACTTTTCCCGACAGAGTCATTACTTTTAATGGCCAATTACTCAATAAGGAGCCTTGTTCAATGAATCGACTTTGAACCACTCAGGAAGGGACTTGAATCTTGGGCCTACTGGTCCAAATGCAAGTGTAATACTACCATACAACAAAGCCCCACTTAGTAGGGGCAAAGAGGAAGGGTGAAATTTATTGCCTAACCTCCGCACTACAGTACATCTATTTATATTGTTTATTGATAAATTATGGGTGCCATGTCGGCTATTATGATGCGTTAAAATTTTCATTGAACATGCCAACCTGCTTTTTTTTTTTTTTCATTAATTTTCTTTCTTTTTCTTTTTAGAAATCCGAGACCGGGTTGCCACCTTGCCTGTTCTTGCCAAGTAGTAAAAAGGTGGATTAGAGAGCAGAGCAGGGAGATAGGAAGTAGATAAACACAATCCAAAGTAGTCTAGAGGTATACAAATACAAAGCAACATTGTGTTGTGAGTGGCAGGGACCTACTGTAGGCACTTGCAAGAATTTTTCAAAATAGTGGCTTTGGGTATTAATTTAGCGTAGAAAAATAAAGGGGAGTGAAACATTAACTAGAGTGAAAAAATATCGCTCTATCTCAACTGGTTAAAAAGTTATGACCGTTTATGTGGTGGAAAATCTCTATATAGCTTAATAGGAAAAAATGTGACCAAAGCACAGCATCCCAATGGATAATCAAATATAATTCAGAAACAGCTTCAGATACAACTTTGAAATTTTTACATGTGGTAAATCAACATCTCTGTAATACATTGCAAACAGAAAATGAATTATTTATTGAGAAAGAAAAGTATAGTTTAGAGTTAGAGCTGAGACAGCTGAAATCAAGGAAAAATAGATCACGACATACAAATGAATGACCTATTGGAATTTTGGAAAAGTCAATAATAAAATATTTATTCACATGAAGAGATAGACCAAATACACCACTGAATCGGCGTCATTTAGTTGTTCACTCTGAACTTTTCAAAATGAAAATAGACCTCATAAAAGCAAAGATATGAACTGACAAATGTTTGAGGTGGTGTATTAGCCTACAGATGCCCAGTGTCAGTGACCGTGCTGTAGCCTATTTTTATTTCATTTCATGATAGACCAAATACACCACTGAATCGGCGTCATTTAGTTGTTCACTTTGAACTTTTCATAATGAAAATAGACCTCATAAAAGCAAAGATATGGACTGACAAATGTTTGAGGTGGTGTATTAGCCTACAGTCTACAGTCCTAACAGATGCCCAGTGTCAGTGACCGTGCTATAGCCTATTTTTATTTCATTTCATTAGTGACAAAGAAAAAATATATGTACTTCTCTTATTTTCGCACTGTCACGGAGTGCTGCAATCTCGACATAATTGTATTTTCCAGGAGGGCTGCAGTTTCAGGGTTTGAAAAGTAAAAGTTTTTCTCTTGTTGAGCTCCATTTTCGTCAATGAATTTCAAAAGGAAATAGAATCTAAACAAAACGAAAGCGGATGTGGCGCTGATTAAATCTTTTGCGCCAGAAGAACCCAAACAGCAGCACAAAACAACCGATAGAGTCAAGGGCTAGGTCAGGACTAGGTCAGGACTTGCCACGCCCATTTCTAGGCTAAAGCCCAGCTAGTCCGAGACTAAATAATGCTCATTGAATCCGATTTTTTTTAGACACTTACTAAGCTTGGGCCAAAGACTAGCTAGTCATTTACTAGACTAGTAAATTACTAAAGTTAGTCCGTGTTCATTAGAACGGGCCATGGTCTCAAGTGAGTAAAGAGCTACTCGACTATGCATAAAGATATATGTAGAATGAGGCCCCAGAATTTACTAGTTACTATAAATGAAAAACAATTAACGATTTGTTTACAATGAAATAAAAATAATGATGAAATTTAATTAAAAGAGATAAACAGTGATCGTGGCAGTTACAAATAGAGATATGAATATTTTACGTAACTTATGATAATATGTCAGGTTCGTAAGTTTCCGTTTCCAGGCAGTTGATGGGCTTGGATGATCTATTCCTCTGATAATAGGATTGGACTCGTAAAATTCCACTTCCAGGCAATTGGTAAGAGGTTATAGTGTAGTACAGCGGGCTTGGGTTTGATCCTTGAAGATTATACAATCAAAGTTAAAAGCTCCGGCGTCTTAATGGTGTAGATATAATATCTACAAAGTCCCAAAAGATAAAAATCTTACAGTAACTTACAGTATATAGAAGGAATAGAACGACTGGCCGTCCGGCATAGATTGTGGAGAGAAAGTGAGTGTCAAATGTTAGACCTATCAGCTTTTATAATAAGTGGCTACGTGACAGAATGTAGAACGAAAAGTATTCACTAATTAGAAATTAATTCGAGGGAAGGCTATAAAAGGAAAGACGATCTAATATTAGAAGGTAAAGTTTATCTAAGCCTACCGAAATATAACTGGAGTGAGATGAATTCAGTTCTTAATAAAATAAAATTTAATAAGATAATTGTGAACAATCTTTACTGTGACAAACTGTGTCTTTGGTATTCTCAAGCTCTTCCCGCAGACGGGCCTCATTCTCTTTACTGTGACCAAGTCATCACAGGTAGATATATTTATGTGTGGAAAGCTGCTAACTTTGTACTCACTCTTTGTGAATTTGAGGTGATTGTTGAAGAAAAAGAGTTAAACTTCATTCAAGATGACTTTTATATTTACCCCGGGAGAAAAAGTTCAAGCGAGCCTTTTTTTTCGACCATCGTACCGGCACACCTAACTTTGTTACCAGACAGTTGTGTCATGCTATGTTTTTCAGCACCCGGTGGAATTGGGACCATTGTACAAATAGAATTAGAAACCAGGAAATGCGAATGTATTGAGGAAAGCGGATTCGCAATTTCAGGCATGGAGGTTTTGGACGGTGGATGGACTTTGATGAAATCAGTTGGTAATGATAGGGAACAATAGTTCCAATCTCCCTGGAGATGTGAAACGAGCCCCTCGGAGGACTGGATACAAACGTTGTACAATTAATTGATCTTCTGGCTTCATAGTGATGACATTTTTTTTCTAGCCTAAAGAAATGCTGGTCGTCAATAAAGATCATCCATTCTGGCTCCTATACGGCTCTTAATCATAAAAATACCTGTCTATACACCCTGCTTCTAAAATAGGCCGTACTATGGAAAAACCCAACCTCGCGTAGATCCAGGTTTGAGAGCTCCCCCCCCCCCCCAAGATGAGGGTTATTTAAATCGATCTATATTTGAAGGAAGATTCGTCAGGGCAAAATTTGAAATATGGGTTTTTCTAGAGTCGGCACAATAGTTATGCCACCTTATGTTTAAATAACTTATTAATTATTAAGCTCTCCGAATGACTGGTTACACACTTCTAAGGATTTTAAACTTAAAGAGAGGAAGGTACGGGTCATGACTTCTGTTTCCCTTACTTTTTGACATTCGGATTTCTTCATCTACTTTTATTTGGGGGGAATGGGGGGAGGGGGGGGGGGGAGCCCAATGTCATAATAATAAAGGCTGGTTACAGTCGTGTCAACCAAGGCCCGTATTTTGAGCTCTTCCCTCGTCACACCCAGTGGATGCTGTGCGTTTGGAGTAAAATACTCACCTATTCTGCTCGCCATATCCATCGCACCAAGAAAAAAACAAAACAAAAACAATGTGTAACCTTTATCGTTTACAATCTGTTAGAGATGTTTTAGTGAGAACTAATCACTCAACTGGCGGTGTAAAATAAAAAGAAAGAAAAACCCGAGTGACATCATATTCATTCATTTGATGATATGATGAGAGGAGATGTTTCGATGTCCAAGGTGAAATTGGAATGTAAACTCGCTTTGATGACTATTTGGACGACCCAGCAAACAAAAAATGTAACTGCAACGAGGAAACCATTTCACAACACATATTAGTAAAAATCAATTTCCTTTCTTCAAATATTCTTATATGCAGACAAAGTTGTGCCGCAACCGGCCTGTGGAGTTTAATTACGTACAATGATAGACACAACAGGTACAATATACGATTTTCACACTCTTGCATTTTGGAATTCCGGACGTGTTCCTAATAAACGGGTAGTGCAGGGGGAATTAACCGTGCCTCTTGACCTTGACCCCCTTTTGACGACGGTCATGACACGGATTCGGTCATTCTATATCTTAGGGCCTAAACAGAGTGGGCACGGACGCGTCGCCGACGCGGCGCGGAAGCGTTTTCCAGGCATTTTTTTGACGCGTGAAAATCTTATTTACAAACGGACTGTGTGCTGCATTTGAGTGGACGCGTTTTACAAGCGGTGCGGAGGCGGGGTGTTTTTTTGATGCAGCGGTAAAAAAATGTGCCGCGTGTGCACTTGCCGCTGAAATAAAATTACCCGCGTCACATCTCGCTGCCGCACAAGACGTGTTCTCTTTTGGTGGTGTGTAATCAAAAAATTGTATTGTTTTCGTGATTCACATCAAAATGGAGACGGAAGCACTACTTCAAGCAGTTGAAAAAAGAACCTGTTTATACAACAAGGAAGATCCAAACTACAGCAACAGGAATTTCATCAATGCTGAGTGGAAGAAAGTTGGCAGTGAAGTCGGGTGCAGTGGTAAGTCACAATTTTATTCAATTACTTTCTTCTCTCTCCCTCGCTCTCTCTCTCTCTCTTTCTTTCTCTCTCTCTCTCTTTCCCTCTCTCTCTCTCTATCTCTATCTCTCTCTCTTTTTCTCTCTCTCTCTTTCTCTCTCTCTCTCTCTTTCCCTCTCTCTCTCTCTCTCCTTTTTCCCCTCTGAGATAAATCTATTGACAGACAATTTATCATGTGTTAAAGCACTTTCTGTTTTGCCACGGCAATGTTCCTTGGGGGGATAAGAAATAGTTGCTGAATCTTTCTCTCACTTGCATCCCACTTTTGGTTGCTCTGTTTCTCGACTGTTGCATTCCATCGTGTGTTGGCTCAGCTACATCGTCATCAGCACGTTGTACCACAGATCTAGTCGGTTCTTGTATGAGGATGAAATTATGTAGCACGGTGATGGCCTTGATTATGTCTGTAGCAGCATCAGGCTGCTCATCAATTTGACGTAGTAATATGCGCCACATCTGCGAAATTTTTCCAAAGGAACATTCAACTGAATTTCTCGCACGAGATAATCGATAATTGAAAATCTCTTTGTCCAATGTTAATTGGCGGTTGGGAAAAGGCTTCATCATGTTTTCTCTCAATGGAAAGGCATCGTCAGCTACGAAAACAAATGGAAGGGTAATGCCTGTTTCTGGTACCTCTGTGTCCTGTGGCAAATCTAGTTTGTCGGCCAGTAGTCTTTTTCCAAATTCAGAGCGAGCAAAAACGCCACCGTCGCTATTGCTACCGCATGAACCCACATCAATTATGATAAATTTGCCATCTGCGTCAGTGACAGCAAGCAACACAATGGAAAAATAGCCTTTGTAGTTGTAGAACTTTGATCCAGATCGGTTAGGCTTCTTGATCCGAATGTGTTTGCCATCGACAGCACCCAAACAATTTGGGAAATCAAACCTTTCATTGAAACCATGAGCGGTTTTTAGCCACAATTGTCGGTCTGGGGTAGGCATGACTTCCCTCTGAAGTACATCCCACAAAACACTGCATGTTTCTGTCGTGATACTTCTGACGGTTGAAACGCCGGCTCGAAAATGGAAGGATAGCGAAACATGACTCTCCAGAACATAGAAACCTGAAAAAGCCAAAAGTACAAAATTATCATTTGATTGAATATATCATAATATAGCTAGTGTAGTTAGTTAGCGCACAAGAAAACCCCATCAAAATCGGGCACGGCAGGGAAAATATCCCAAATTTTGCACAAAAACTCATTTGTGCGTATTATTTCTGAATGGCTGAAAGTACTAAGATTATATAGAAGGAGTTTTCCTAGCGGATTTGTATACGCAATTTTTGTTAAAAACATGGAAGAATTTTTCCTGCCGTGCCCGATTTTTGCGCTAAGTACATAGGCTAATATCATTTTTATTACTTTTATTACTTCTTTTTTCCACAGACATTGATGCTAAAAAGCGGTGGAAGCAATTGAGGGACTATTTTTTGAAGGCCTTACGTGAGCCACAGAAATCTGGATCTGCTGGTGGTGTGAAGAAAAAATGGTACCTCTTCGACCGGATGCTCTTCATCAAGCCCTACATTATTGATAGGAAAACTTCGAGCAATATGGACCCTCTGTCTCCAGAGGACACCGCAGGGGACGATATAGCGTCCCAGGACAACACGCCCTTCCTTTCAATGGAACCACCTAGGCCACAGACATCCACACCATCCGATGTTCCAAATGATGAGACGGAAGTGTTGATAGACCCTGAACTAGAAAGCGATGATCGGCAACCACAACGCACAAATGTCGCCAAGCGTGCCAGGAGGCTATTTCCTCAGCAGCGATCATCGCAGTCTCGTTTCGACATTGAAATGCTAGAGGCAACAAAACGTTTGGGTAATAACAAACAGAAAGAATTAAGTGAAGAAGAACATTTCTGCCAAAGCCTTGTCCCAAAACTCAAACAACTGAGCCCCCTGGATAAAGTAGAGTGCCAGGCAGAAATATACATGCTATTGCTGAGGTACATGAGGAAAGGAGAAAACAGGCACGATCAAAATATTCACTCTCAATCCTATTCCAGTACCAATACTGCCACTGTCAGTGATTCTTCTCTTGATATTCATTACCATCAGTACAATCAAGGCTCAATACCTGAAACATCACAAACTATGCCCAACTATGAAGGCATCTCTCAAACTCAATCACAGTATCGACAATACCCCGAATTTCAAGATTAAAGATACAATTTTTTAAGTGTTACCTTGATGGGTTTGTGCATTATTCATTCTAATAATTAATTCATTTCTTTTTATATACTCTTTTTGTTTTAAACAATACTTCCAATCAGCTTTAATCAATCAATAAACCTGTTTTTATTTTTAAAATTTCTTTGTAGTGGTAAATTTCTTACAATATGATAATATGAATTTCGTAACCACCCTCCCCCCCCCACACCCCCTTGGTCCGGGCGGTAGGCGGGGCTCTGGTGTGGTCATACTTCTTGTTAGGTGCTTGACTGTCGTCTTTATCCTTTTTGCACCCTCCTCTTTCCTTCGTTTCTGTGTTTCTACTTTTGTTGAGTGGTGAATCACAAGTATGAACTTGACCTGGAGCGACAGCGGTTCCTGTGCGTCAACTTGATACCCTGTACATAGGTTAATTTGCTACATTAGATGAACCGAGTACTCTGTACACAAAGGGCGGTAGAAATTCCTGTGTGTGATCACTTTGTGGATCATTTGAAGCTGGCTGTCGTTCAGGGAATGGTGTAATGCATTTTTATTGAGATGATTAGTAGGATTTCGATGTAAAATCATCTCTGTGGTCATCATCATATCTTGTCGCGCCAGTGAGTCAGCCAGTCCCGGGCAGTCTGGTTGCATTCCCTCAGGTCAGCATTGGTGCAGTGAGGTCCCAGCGAGCATTCGGACAGGATGTGGTCCATGGTCTGTCTGGGGTGACCGCATGGGCATTCAGTGCCCGGTGAGATTTTCCATTTAAAGAGGTTGGTGGCGGTGTTTCCCACCTTTGCTCTAGCTCTGTTCAACGCCACCCAGTCTTTTCTCTTGAGGTCTGTGCCTGCTGGGAGCTTTTCTGTTGGGGGCTGGAGGGCATCGTTTGCTGTCTTGTCCCATTCTAAAAGGATCTCTGTGGTGTCCAGGGATGATATTTTATTGTAAATCATCCCTTCAAACCTCCATTGTCTCGTCATGTTTGATTCACCGCTTTCTTTACTCACTGCTGTCATTCTTACTTATTCCCATGGGCGCTTATATGACCTTATTGTGTCGCAAGTGCCCTAAAACCCTCAACAAACAAATCATTGCTGTCATTCTTACTTTTTCACAGGGGCACTTATATGACCTAAGTAAGTTGCAAGTGCCCTTAAACCCTTAACAAACAAACACCCCTTTGATAAATGCTATTTACAGTGCTACTCCTGACGGACAAAGCACGTGTAACATTTAGGACACACAATAAGCAGAATTTTGGGCGCTATTACAATAGTTTTGACCAGGACAGTGCCCTAAAACCCCCAAGAAGCAAACAAACAGTCCCTATTTCTCCTGAATGCGAGTGTTTATAGCGTATTAGCACTGTACATGCTCAAGACACTTTACATGGGTTTTCGAGCCAACAGCAACCCTCAACATTATGGACAATATGAGCAGCTTGTCAGACCTGAGACAAATTTTTGTGCGGACAAACACAATGACCTGGTACTAATTTTGCATTTGAGTGGGGTGAAAACATCTGGTCAACGAAGCAGGGAATCGAACCTGTCCAAGCATCTGAAGTTAACCACTACACAATAGAACCACACACATATTAATGCATAATTAAACCTACCTTAAAGTGATGACCAGACGTTCTTTTGGCGGCAAAGGCTTTCGGAAATTGGTCGTTCTTTTTGTGATGAAAGGCCCAATCTTGTCTAACAACAGCTGAAAAGTTGAGGGTTTCATCCTAATGTATCGAATACATTTTTCCTCGTCCGACAGTATTTCGTCTATAAGATGGTGGTACTCACCATATACGCTTCGCCTTTGATTTATTTTATGGACCCAATATCTACGCCTATATCTTCGCCGTTTACTTAACCATCGTAGCATCAAACACTGAAGAACACGTTCTTCCTCCATTGTCATCGGTCAACCAAAAGTCAAAGTGACAAAAGATGCACAGAAAATGCAACGCTTCCACTCTGTTCGCAAAGGCGTCTTGGAAGCGCCGCGGAATCAAAGCGTCAAAACCCACGCGCCGAAAGCGCAACGCGTCGGCGACGCGTCCGCGTCCACTCTGTTTGGGCCTTTACACTATCACGATGGCAGTTAGCGAGCTCCCTGAGGATATTTCTCAAAATTATTTACTATATTTGACATCCTGGCAAAAAAAAACACAAGAGGAAGCTTTTTGCCTATAAAAGTATGTTAACATATTTAAAAAGGAGGACGAAATTTTTGATGTTTTTGCTTCTGTTTATCGAAGCCAACCGAAGAGCGAGAAGCCCCACGACGTGAGTTTTGAGGGAAAAGAAGGCAGTGGATGCCTACTGCTCATACAAAGCAGGGTAAGTGTTCAATTTTAGCTGAGTTTCATTTTTAAAACTACTGTTACAATCGATTTCTATTTTTCTATGCATCGTCCTCTTCTGCACTGTGTAAATTATCACGACGCTAGACATCGGTCAGTCAGTCATGTGGGTTGTGAAACAAGATTAATTTCAATGAAATGTTAAATGTTAGGTGACGTATATCTTTTTCATCTTGGTCTTCATGAATTCAGTTTTGTAGAAAGCGTTACTACATAAAAAAGTGGTGGGGATGGGAGTTAAGCGAACGTAAGTAAAGGGAGAACAAAAGAGTTGTACTGTCATGTGTAGGCGAGTTAGAGTTGTGTTTTATGTGTGCCCCCTGTTGTTTGCATTGGCTCAGTAGAGCATCGGCTCAATCCGATTATTTAAAAAATATCTATATATCTTGTTTTATTGATAGAAATAAACAAACTTAAGTGCCCTTATTAATTTTTTTAAATCACCGGTATACGATTATCAGAATTACTAGTACTAAGTTCATGATGACAATGATCACTAAAGTCTATTTTTACAAATTTAAAGTAATTTTAATTTGCATCACATTAAGTTGCCTCTCTCAGTTTATGAGTGCCAAAATGATGGGAAAGTATTTCATTTTTACATCGATTCCATAATTTCTTGCATTATTTAGTCTCCAAATATCTATTACTATTGTTATCATTCTTATTATGATCATATCATTATCATTTATTATTTTTTTTTTTTAGCATCTTTAGTGTATCAATGACTATGATTTGATGCCCAGTTAAGGAATTTTAGTTTTCTCTAAAGTTCTTTCCACTATAATTTTTCAACTGCTTCTCTAGGCAGTTGGCCCTAAATAAATATCATTTCAGTCTTTCTGAGTTAATCATTTCAGGTATTTGGTACAGAGAACTTTAATTAGATTAAGAAATGAAAGAAAAAAAAAGGAAACATGCTTTTTATTATATTTATATTTATAAAACGCAAACATAAAATTTGTGGACTGGGCCATCAGGTAAAATATGATGCTTTAGAGTTAGAGACCAATTATTATTTGTGCCATTTCAAGGGAATCAATTACTAAGTCAGTTGAGCTATGCGGGAAATTAAAATAGTAACATTTGTGACTCACCGCCTGAGAAAATATGTTGGGAGTGCGTTTGTAGATGCAAAGAATTGAATTTATTTACAAAAATTTTGTTAAAAATTATTGGCGCAGCATCCACTAAACGTGCTCAAAGCGCTTTACAATGGGTTCTGGGCCAACAGCAACAATTAACATTTAGGACAGGTCATGACGCCTGTTAGACAATATTACATTTTTTGTTTCGGACAGAGACACCCTGTTAACGGCCAGGTACTCATTTTACACCTGACTACGGTGAGAGAATGTGAGTAACAAGCCTTTTCCAAGGACTCAACTATGCGCTGAGTGAGGCTTGAACCCAGGACCTTCCAATCCAAAAGCGAGTGTCATACCACATAGCCGCACGAAAAAATATGAGACTTGGATTAGATTAATTTTTAATTGCGGAGAGTGAATGTAGTTTATTGATTTATTGTAGAGTGATTGTCTAAATTTTAAATATTTTTGATTATTTTAACTTTAAATTTACTTTCTAGCATCATTTTACCTCGAATACCCTTTGTCAAGTGTGATCCATTAGCTCGATTTGGCATAATATTTTTGAATTCAACTTAAAAAGGGGGTTAGCCATCCTATACACCATTTTAAAAATAATATGACTCATCATCTAAATATGTGATATAATTTTCATTCCGAGCAGGTTTTACAAACAAGTGTTGTTTTCATTTGTTTTTAAATTTTACTTGCAGCATATCTGGTGAATGTTCCCATGTTGTTGCAGTAATCCTTACACTGAAGAATTGGCTGCAAGCTGGATTACAAGATATACCTACAGATCCAAGCTGCACACAAGCCTTCCACAACAATGGAGTAAACCTTGTGGCCCAAGAACTGATCCCGAGCCCATTACCTCCATGGTTATTCCCAAACCATGTAGGAATGTAAAGCTGCGACCAGTCATGGCAGCTATTGAGAACAGCAGGTAATATAATGCATTCAAATCATTGGGACAAAACAATCTGCATTGTTACAAGGGTAGATTGTTTGATTTTAGGGGATTTACAGCACTTGCGACACAATTAAATCATTTGAGTGCCAGATGATACGGGGAGAAGTTGTGGATCTGAAGTTGAAAGTATCAAAGGAAAAGCAAGACAAAGGGATATGGTTCGAAGGGGGAACAGAAGATCCCATGAACAATATACTGATGTGCCTACTTTGGCATTGTTAAAAGGCTTATAGTCTGGATTCAATAGACTTTGATTTTTTAAGGCCTTGGGCCTGTTTGTCTTTATCTCTATACCATCAAGAAAAACTAGTGTGTCCGGAAAATCTTTTAAAAATTGTTGTAGCATGTTATTCTTAATGGTGTCCCGATCGGGCCATACTGGCAAACTGTCAAGCCTGAAATACAAGTAATTGATCCATGCCCTAAATAGACATCCTGCACCATTTCTTGATATTTTAAATAAATTGGCAAGATGCAAGAAAGTGTAATTTTGACGCAATTTCATCATAACAAGTAAAAATTGATCTATAATGGGCAAGCAACATGTTGCTTTCATTTGTGTTGATATGGTAAATTACAAAGATGAATATTTTTACAAAATCTTCATACACGAAACCAGTGTAACTCTTTACAGCTTCTTTCGGTCCGTGATGGTGCAGGTGTTCAATGGTCAGTGAGTGACTGCATTTATCTGCGTCCGTTTTGGGTTTTTTTTGACAACAGCAGCCTCTTAAGTTCCTCTCCTTTTAATAATTCTTGGGCGTGAAGTCTCTTAGACTCCTTCAGTTGTTGCTTAAGCAAAAAGACTTCTTCTTTCAGTGATAAGTTCTCTGCAACCACTGCTAACAGTGTCATGTTAGAATCTGAAATAAAATGAAATTATTTTTGCAATTAGTTGTCCAGCAGAGACTAAATCAACAAACTGTAATTAATCTGGGTAAGAATATTGAATCTATTGAGACCACCCACTTTTACTTTTACCCACTTACAATGTCTGGAATTGCATTAACAGTACTATCCAGTTAGAAGTTTGTTTTTTCTCTGTCATAGGTATTCTATGTATGAACAGTGTTTTATTTATGTCCAGCTACATAGAGACTGGTAGCCTGCATATCTAATACCCAACATTTTGGATATGCAGATTAAGACTCTGACACCTGTACATCTATGCCTTTTTTAAAAAGGTAGTTGCAAGTCAAGAGGAAGGGAATTGAAGAAAACATTTATTTTCTATTCTAATGGCCCGAGAAAAGTATTTTAAATAGAAATTGCTCAAGGCAGCAAGTTGTTTGATTCCAGACAATCTATGTTTTTTTTCAGGCGGTTAAAATAAATTCATCACATGTTCATAAAATCATTGATTTTTTAAAAATATTCTTATTCTTTTCATGCTTTCTTTTTTTTATTTCCTAGGCTCCTCTCATTGGTGAGAAGACTGTGTCATCTGAAACTTCTATCAGTTGTTGGGATTTGGCACTTCCATGTCTGATAAATTTTGATCCTCCAGAGAGCGTGGTGAAATATAGTCATGAGTGGCAGGATGTATCTAATCAGCACTTCGGATGCCCAAAATCTTGAACATTCAACTGTTCAACAGGCTCACTGTGCTCTTTCCACATAGTAAAAATTATACAATTTGTCATTTCTTTTATGTGTTATTAAAGTCATACCTAAATTTGGAATAACCCTTTGTTCATTTTCCTTGTTATCCCTTAGTTCATTTTCTTTGTTTTCAGTCTCCCTGTTGACCACTTCAGTATCCATAGGTTCTGGTGCGGATCCATTTTCGGGATTGGTTGCTTCAAAATTAGTGTTCTTTCATGACCGTCTCTGAAAAAGAGCAAAATGTAAACGTTTCTGACATTGATGTGTTTATGCACTTTATGGTCTTGTGGTAAGACTTTATCCACCAGGTGGGGGTACATTGAGTATGTAGACCAGACATGACGACAATAAGGCGCTATGACTATCTTGTAAGATTACCATCCAGGTAGTTTTATTTTATAAGTGCGGTTATGTGGTCTGGAGTAGGTCATACACCTTTGGACCAAAAGGTCTGGGTTCGCATCCCGAGTGGTGTAAAGTTGAGCCCTTGGAAAGGCTCTTTACTCACATTTTCTCACCTTATGTGGGTGTAAAATGAGTAACTGGTCAACAGCGTTGTCACTGTCCAAAAAAAAAAGTGCAATATCGCCAAAATGTCGTGTCTCATCCTACATGTTGAGTGTTGCTGTCGACCCCTTGTAAAGCGTTTTTGGCATGTTTAGTGGAGATTGCTGTTTATAAAAGATCCAGGTTTTTATTTATGATAAGAAAAAGTAAGTAAAGAGCTTTTTTCCAAGGACCCAACTTATTGCACAGACAGTCACAGAGGGACTCAAACAAGTCAGAATGTCATACCCCGAGATCTCAAAGCTAAACATAAGACAATAAGCAAATAAATGCTAAATTTACTCCTTGGGTGGGGTTCCTGGCCTTCCATAGTGGGCAGGTACATACTGTGTCTTCTACTTCTATCCCCGTATATCTGTTTTCCAACTTGCATTCTGTCTTTGTCTTGGAATGAGATTACATACATACTTGGTTTTATCCTGGCTGGGAGGGAAACAGTCAAATGCATATTTATTGTTTTGGGAGATGATATTTTTTTCCTTGTAAATCTTCTCTCTGTTAAAATAATCTGTTCTGTGCTTCTTTTTTTTTTTTTTTACATATAATTATGTGGTTCCGATAGCTCAGTTGGTAAAGCACTCGCTTTACATGCAAAGGGAACTGGTTCGATTCTGGACCCATGTCTCTTGTTCACACAGTGGTGGCTGGTCTGTTAGGTCTTGAGTCTTGAGGAAAGTACTTTGTGATAAACTAGCAGCATCCCACCAGAAGGATGACATGCACTGTAAAAACTGGAGTAATAAAATCTGGCTACATTGGTCCTATGGCTCTGAAAAAAAAGACTACTTTTCCTTTTCTCAATTTTGGGGGTCGTGGAAATTTTATTTTTCAACCTGATCATCAAAATCAGACACATTGATCAACACTCACTATCACCCTTGATAATTTCAAACAGTAAAGCAGGGTTCAACTCATTTACCTAAACCTGCTACTGCTATCTGATTTGTTGAATTCAGGAAACAAATGTCATTATTAATAAGAAAACACACTGAGAATTTAAAAACCCATAGCCACATGAGATAACGG
Organism: Berghia stephanieae; assembly: GCF_034508935.2. Taxonomy (NCBI): domain Eukaryota; kingdom Metazoa; phylum Mollusca; class Gastropoda; order Nudibranchia; family Aeolidiidae; genus Berghia; species Berghia stephanieae. The sequence continues at coordinate 29,391,543 of NC_088368.1, read as the reverse complement.
TCAAAAACTCACCCTGATACCATTCCCTGATCAGAATCCCTCACCCTCAGAGGTTAAAGCCGACGTTTGCTTGGTGTTAATTTTGTTCTTGACTTTGGATATTGAGTTCCAATCGATAACTTGACTGAGCAAGTTCAGAATCGGGGAATCTTTTAGTCGGCTCACCATCTTTGAAATGCTGCAATTTAAGTTGGAAAGATAAAATGAAATTATTTGATTTGACAGCATCAGAAAAACATGTATCTTCTCTTGTTTTCTTGTTATTATTAGAAGAATAACAACAGTAACATCTACTGTCAATGTCTCCCACACTATTATCACCGTACAGTGAATATAGCCTTCCACACCATTATAGTGAATATAGTCTCCAACACTATTATTACCGTACGGTGAATATAGCCTTCTAACCATTATATTGAATATAGTCTCCCACACTTTTATCACCGTACAGTGAATATAACCTTCCACACTATTCTCACCGTACGGTGAAAATCGTCCACCAAGATATTACCGCACGGTGAAAATAGTCTCCCACACACCGTCAGGCTATTATCACCGTACGGTAAATAAGAGATAAACATCTTATCTACTTGTCTTAAACTGTACTAATAAATGAACGGCTCAAATAAAGTATTCTATATAAGTCTCTAAGATCGTTCTACTTACTTCTACAATGTTGATTTTGATTAAGACTTAGACCAACTGGCCGGGAGTCAAGACTCTAACTCTAAAAAGTCAACGTGAAAAGTGAAAGAGAGAAATGATGTTTACCGAAAGAATCATAAAACAAACTCTGGCAAAAAAAAATTAAAAAATCAATTTTAATATGATAATGATTGATATAAACTGTGTTGAATATCAACTTACCTTAGAACAAATGTAACGGTTCTTGTTGATCTTCGCTAAATTCAGCTGATTGTGAGGGCGAGCGCAAGCCCTGATCCATCGCTTGCATCGAGGTTTGTCGATCCACGGCTTGATAAAAGGAAAAAATCGTACGCCTCCCGATCTCTCCGGATATCAACTGTCGCTGTCACAAAGGCCCCATTGACAATTTTTCCCCATATTTTCTTTAATTTAAAGAATTCTGCATCAGGCTTAGTCTAAGACTACACAGCCATTACTATTGTTTATAAACAACCACCTAGCCATGTCCGAATGCCATATCCGGGTCAGGGCTCTGAGGATGTGTCACGAATCTCGTGTTTTGATTGGTTAAAAATCTACTGGTTAATTGACGCACGAGCTTGCGAATTCCAAAAAGCAAGAGTGTAAGAAATATTTTATTCTGCCCTTCAATGAATTTTGATTTCGCCGTCTTTGAATAAAAGACATGTTCAAAGATACTTAATTGATACTTATTTATTAAGAATATATTTTTTAGTGAAATTTAACGATTTATAATATGGCGCCACAAATTATTATTGTAAACATAATATTTTCATTTTGCGTTACTATTTAGGGAAAGGGGGGGGGGTGTATCCAGACTAATATTTGGTTTTTAATGAATTGCGAAACACAATAATTGTTGAACTCTTTTTTACCATACATTTTATTGTGACTGGAGATCTAAAGAAATGAAATTTTTAAAATCTGACAAATCTACATGGACAAGTTTTGTGTTATTCTTTGATACGACATATATTATGTGACCTGACGTGTACTTATTTGCAGGTCTGATAAACCAATTCATTATGGGCTCATATTCGTAATGGAAATCTAAAAAAAAAGGACGCAAACTCCTGTCCATTGCAACAATGTCAGACCTGCATATATGTACACGTCGATTAGACCAAAGTCTAGATCCAGTATTGTGACGTGGTGAACAACGGTTATTTGGTCTAGTGGTATGACACTCGCCTTTAGACTGGAAAGTCCGGGATTCGCGTCCCGCTCTGAGAGATGCGTTGCTGAGTCCTTAAAAAAGGCTCTTTACTCACATTCTATTACCGTACGAATGTGTAAAATGAGTATCTGGCCGTTCAAAACATTTTCTCTATGGGGAAAAAATTGCAACATCGCCTAACAGGCATCATGTCTCATCTTACATGTTTAGTGTTGCTGTTGGCTCCTTGTACCCCTTGTAAAGCTATTTGAGCAGGTTTAGTGGATATTGCGCTATATGAATGTTTATGTTTTTAAACTAGATATTTTAAGTTAAGATGATCAAAATATATAATTGTTTGTTTTTTTTCACTTTAACATCTCAAACAAAATGTCGGCCATCTCACCGAAGAACTAGACATCCAACAAAATTCACGCATTCAAGAAAAACCCACTTAAAAACACTAAAACACATATCTAGAAACTCAAACATCTTCAAATATTCATTTGGAACGCTCTTACGGAATCATGAGTGAACGCAACAGATTTAGAAACATTCAAACGAAGATTATCAAAATTCTTCAGTCTCAACACCAATAATTGCTGTCACATTCAACAACTCTCTCAGCCCTCGAATACAAATACTCAGAATTGAGTCGACTTCGATTAACATTCAGATTCAGATCCTTACCAAACAATAAGAAAATAATCACATTTTGTACCGATACAGTAAACCTTTTTCATAGACAGAAAGAGATTTTTGAAGAAAAACATTTGAAAGATTTTGTAAGGACCTAATATTCTATTGTAAAGCTTGTTTTGCTGAAAACTGTTATGTGTACAAATGTATGATTAATTGCTTTTTAGTATGAATTTAAACAAATCAGTGTTTGTGTTTTGTAGTGTTTAGTTTGTGCGGCTATGTGGTCTTGTGGTATGACACTCGCATAGTCGAGTCCTTGGAAAAGACCCTTTACTCACATTCTCTTAGCGTACCAGGTGTAAAATGAGTACCTGGCGGTTAGCAGTGTTGTCTATGTCGTAAGAATTGTACGTAATATCGCCCAACAGGCGTCATGTCTTGTTCTATATGTTACGTGTTGCTGTCGATCATGGACCCTTTGTAAAGCGTTTTGAGCACGTTTAGTGGATATTGCTCTATAAAAAAAGATTTTTAGTAGGTATGACATTTCAGGAAAAACCCCCCAAGAGCACACTATCAGTGGACTTAGTTTGAGATCACCTCTCCCAAACACCAGCACAAGATCTCACTAAGAGGAATACACTCAAATGTTTCCAAATTATATATAAATTAAAAAAAAACCCAACATAACAGTACATAACAGAGAGATGTTTTACAATGAAAAAAAAATATAATCTACCAAAACTACAACTATACATTCGACTGTTTCCCTCCCAGTCAAAGACTCCGGCCAGGGTCAGGGCAAACTAAGTAATCTCATTCCAAGACAAAGACAGAAAGCTATTGAAAAACAGATACAAAGGAATAGATGACAGAACAAGTACCTCCCTAAATAATTAAACTTAACAGACTTTATATTTGTGTTTATGTTATACGGAGGATAATTGAAGGGAAGTTCCTGAACATGAGTGGATTATGGGGCATAAAAAAAATGATAATGAAAATATTGCTGCTTGAAGCTCGAAGGAATAAATAACAATAAGTCGTAATGTAATGGAAGCTTTAATTTATTGACCGAAGGCAGATAATGTGGACATTTCGGGTTTCCCTTTTATCAACATAACAAGATGAATGAAAAACAAAGGAAGAATGAGACATGTGAGAATGGTGTAGTTTGATTTGTTGATAAAGGGGGAACCCGAAACATCCATACTTTCTGTCTGCGGACATAAAAAAGCGCGTTAAGTGGTTTTTCGACGACCAAAACTCCCGGTTTAGCAATGTGAGTTCTACAGACGCGATCTCAATGTTGCCCTATTTTCATACATTGGTACTTTTGTATGAATCAAAATCACTACAAGGTCCGCTTTGCGAGCGTCAGAAGCATATTATCCCAATTCTCGTATGAAATGGGATCAAATCACAGGTGACAATAATAAATAATAGGCCAACATAATGATTCGTACACATTCTAAATGTTTTTTAAAAAACCCAACTCGTGTGAAATCCGCAATGTTTGCGGAGATTAAATACTATTACGAATAGGCTGTTTAAATCCTTATACTACTGCATTGCGGGAATTAACATAGATCGAGGGGAATCTATTTTGAGTCAATGTGTAATTGAATTACCCCTAATTTAAGAAAAGTTGTCAAGTTACTGGTATATCAATCTGTAAAAAATAGTTTAAATTTTTTTTTTTGATTTGCTGGTAGTTCTGCTCTCGAAGATAAAATAATTAACATTGGTTTTCGGAACAATGTTGACCCCAAACCGTATTATATTAAAAAAGAATAGATTATTATGATTAATTGATATTATCAACAGATATTTAAAATTACGTCATCCTGTTTGGTTGCGGATGAGATTATTATAACTTTATAGTCTCAGTCTCAAGAGAGATTTAAAATTACGTTATCCTGTTTGGTTGCGGATGAGATTATTATAACTTTACAGTCTCAAGAGAGATTTAAAATTACGTTATCCTGTTTGGTTGCGGATGAGATTATTATAACTTTACAGTCTCAAGAGAGATTTAAAATTACGTTGTCCATTCTTGTTGCGGATGTGCTAGAATCTTGTAGAAGAATTACGCTTGAATTATTATTATTTTCGCATGAAGATGAATAAAGTAAACTTTATTATCATTTACTTTATTGGAATGTTACAAGAGTTTTTGTGTGCGTGTATACGTGTGTTAGTGTGTGTGTGTGTGTGTGTGTGTGTGTGTCAGAGTGTATTACAACATTCATTTACCGCCGTAGCCAACCATAAGCACTAATGGCAAAGTGACAAGAATAAGCAGAGAGTGAGTAAACAGTAGTCGAAATCACCGGTCGCAATTTTGTAACCTTTTAATTATTGGGGGAGGGGATACGTTGGCAGGGTGAAATCAGTTCGAAGAAACCGTGTTTGAAGTAAAAATTGTTCAAGGAAGGCATGGAATGACAACAAAAATAATAAAATAATAAGGCTTGCAAGTTACTCGTATATCAGTCTGCAAAAACAGTTTTATGATCTTTACATTTGCCAGTAATTCTGTGATCGATAATACAAATTGAACATTGGTAGAGCGGAACAATGTTTATCCCCAAGAGTATTAAAAAAAGAATAGGTAACGAATGATTAAACAAAAATGAAGTTATTTTAGTTAATAAATGACGATTTTCTAAGACACCTCAAGTTATGAATTGAAGACCATTTTTGTCAACACTTTACGGACGAAGGCATTGCAAGCTATCTCTATGGAAACGGCGCTATCATGAGATTCTAGTACATTATCACATCAAAAACAAAATAGGTTTTGGAAAAAGATAGACATTACCGATTTTCATATTTTTGTTAGCTCAAACTGTAAGTAACAATAACTTCGTAACTTACCTTTTTGTATTAAAATATTGTTTTCTTATAATATATTTGAAAAAAAAAACGAAAATAGATTTAAAAAAACAAAAACAAAAAAAAAAACAAAACAAAAAAAACAAAAAAAAAAACAAACAAACAAAATAAATAAACGAAGCCCCCCCCCCCAAAAAAAAATAAATTAATAACAAAAACAAAATAACAATAAAAAGGACTAAAAACATCCATTCGTGTAATTTTCATACCTGTTCAATTGTATACATAATTTAAAATGACAAGTTCTCTGACAAGGGCATTCTTGAATTCATTAATATATTTGTCATTTTTAGTTTAAATGTTTCCTTCTTAAACGAAGCAGAGAATCTAGAAATTAATATCTTCAAGCCATCTCTAGTTGCGAATGTAGTTAGAAGTTATTTTAAAATAATCATTGTATTATATCACGACCGTGTAATCAACAAACAAAAAAAAAATAATCTTGGAATTATATTTTATCAAGTCCGTGTAATCAAGTAAAAAATAATAGCATTATATGTTATCAAGTCCGTGTAATAAAGTAAAAAAAAATAATAGCATTTCATTATATGTTATCAAGTCAGTGTAATTTAGTGCATTATAGTTCGTGTAATTAAATAAAAGCAGAGGAGATTTATTACCGTTCTAGAAGATAATTCACAACATAATGTTTACATTTTCAAAAATACAGATGCCAGAAGCGACAAATATATGATATAGACGTCTATTTATTTTCAAAGATTTTCGACATAATTAAGAAAGAACTCATTTATTATTCCCAAAGTAAAACATAGGATAATCTCTGCTTTAACACCAATAAATGCAGGTTCTTTGAAGCAATTATAGATAATATCTGACGAAATGAAGTTCTCAGATTTCCGTATGATTAATTTATTTTAAAACAT
>NC_088368.1:29377794-29380294 GCF_034508935.2 Berghia stephanieae | reverse complement strand
ACGAACCCCTTTTAATCGTCGAGCCGAACGATAGGATGCTAGACGACGATAAGTCTATGTATGTGTGTGTGTGTGTGTGTGTGTGTGTGTCTGCGTGGGAAAGGGTAAGCAAAATTTAACACCTACTCGCTAGCCATCAAGGATTACGTATTCATTTCCTGAGCAGTCAATTGGGTATTTTTTTTAAAAATGACAAATAATCTAATTGCGATAAATTTGAAAACCTCATTGTTGGAATCAGCTTGAAAAGTGGAGAAAAATGGTCTTTGTCTCATAAAAATCGGTCTAGAAATAACCTTTTTTTGTAATAGATTTCATTTTGAAAACAGCGTTCTCAAATTTTATAATTTTATGATAATTTCCTTATTTTCCGGTCGATGTTCTTAATTTATATATCGTTTTTCATTTCTCAATGAGACGAACGCACTGATGTAACTCGATTGAGTCAAGAATTTAAAACACAGATTTCGTGTTTTCATTGTAAGTCCAGCCTCACTAAGAATTCACGAGCGTGAGATAGTGACGTAACTTTACATACAAGACCTCGTTCTCCGCTCCATAGTAGGGCTTCCATTCATCGCTTTCGGTCAACTGTGGTCTTTGAAGTTACACAACATATACCGCCTGTGATGCCTGTACATAAATCAAGGGCTGAGCTGACTCATGTTGACAAGAGAGCTATCAAAAGAGCAATCGTTGATTGGTCAAAAACTCAAGATTTCATATAAGGACATAAGTTCTTGAAAGCGATACCCACCCACCTGTCAGTGGACAGAACTGATATGATGAAATTAGGGCTCCATAAAATGTTATATCATGGTAGGCTCCACCCTCTATTTCTATTCTGGCGTAGATGTAGACGGCGATAGCATTTCCGATATCATAATGACTAGTGGGCAAAGGGTTAAAGCTTCCAAACAATCCCAATCGTCGTCTATCTCTAATGGGCCCCGTTAGAGCCCCGACGCGCAAACTCAGTAATATAATAATAATATAATAATAATAATAATAATAATAATAATAATAAAATCATCATCATCATCATCATCATCATCATCATCATCATCATCATCATCATCATCATCATCATCATCATCGTCATCATCATCGTCATCATCATCATCATCAAAAACCTGACCGAACAGCAGACCTGTAACAAAATGGACGACAAAAGAATGTCAAGTATCCGTCGGGATTTCTCGGAGCTGGAGCGTGTGTACTTCTAGCTGTGTTTGGTGTTCTGGAGTACTGGAAAAGGAAGTACAGGAGGTTGGGGATCGAATCCGTGATAAGTCGTCGATATGGATGGAGATTTGTTTATTATTATGGGGATTATATGTTACCAGCTTTTATGGTGGATCATTTCCAAGAGACTTTGTCATTTCAAGCCAGAGATGATGACGTGTGGATCATAGGATTTCCGAAATCAGGGATGTACTAAAAAAATAATTGAGCTTTTATATAGCGCAATATCCACTAAACCTGCTCAAAGCGCTTTACAAGTGGTCCCCGACCAACAGCAACATTTAACATTTAGGACAGAACATGACGCCTGTTAGGAGATTGGACAGAGAAAACGCTGTTAACAGCCAGGTGCTCATTTTACACCTGAGTACGGTGAGAGAGCATTTATATAGAAATATGAACAAAACGTGCTCAAAGCGCTTTGTAAGGGGTCCCGAGTTAATAGCAATACTTAGCTGTTAGGCGAAATTGAATTTTTATCCGACAGAAACAACACTGTTAACGGCCAGGTACTCATTTTACACCTGAGCAACGTGAGAGTATGTGAATAAAGAGATCTTTCCAAGGACTCAACTATGCGCCGCTCAGAGCAGGGACTCGAAACCAGGACCTTTCGATCCGAAGGCAGGGGTCATACCACAAGATAGAATACAGAACCACTAATGTGGAAATCAATATTTTTTTCTGCCTGGGTATTTTCTTTATGATATAGATAGAACGAAGATGACGTCACACTGGTCTTTGTTTTTTTTTATTGCCATCCGCGTTTATCAGTAATTCTCACTAAACTGTATTAACCAGACTATGAACGTTCAAGGTTACACATAGTTTTGTGTGTTGGTCCGTTATACTTCCGGATGGCAAATGTAGTGAGCTTCTTAGCCAAGCGCATACTATCTATAAATCAGTCTTTTATTTTACTTTTACCCTAGGAACAAATTGGCTTCAGGAGGTTGTCAACCTGGTTGGCAACGGTGCAGATTTATCGAGTGTCCAGTCGCCAATTGAGTATAGATCACCCTCTCTGGAATTCCCCATCCCTGGTGTCAAGTTCATTGATAAGATGCCGTCTCCAAGATGCATCAAAACACACATGCCTTTCTCCATTTTGCCTGAGGATTACCACAAGAAAAAACCCAAGTGTGTTTTGTCCATTGTGCTATAGATAGAACGAAGATGACGTCACTCAGGCCTTTGTTATTATTTTTTGCCATCCACGTTTATGAGTAATTCTCACTTAATTGTATTAACCAGA
>NC_088368.1:29347794-29372794 GCF_034508935.2 Berghia stephanieae | reverse complement strand
ACCCAAGCTCCAAATTCTCATTTCTTATTACTTTAATTGGATTCACTAGTCTGGTGTCACGTCGCTCAGCAACGGCGGCCATCGTGGTTCTAAACAAAGAAAACCTGTACTTTTTATTCTTCATGCTGGCTAGAACTTTTCATATGTGATCAGAATATGTAAAAGTCAAAACATGATCAGATTTATAATGTTTTTTTTCCCTCTGGATACGCTTTTATGCTCGTCAGAGAAATATTTCATAAGGGCGTCCGCCATTGTTCCGATAGTTTAGAGCCAGTTACTAAGTTACCATGCGTCATTACGAGGGAAGTGACGTTACGACTGTTGAAGCGTATTCTTAACTCATTTCTAGAAGTCTGCTTCGTCTCGACATGATACCGTTTTAATACAGTAGGTGACACATTGGTTTGGGGTCCCTTGCAAAGGGCTGTCAATACATTCAGTGGATATAGTGCTTGATAAAAGTTCTTTTTTCCTCAAATTTTTTATGATTAACATCAAATCGATCATTCTATTTTTACTTCTAATTTTGCAGGACCTTCCAGGTTCAGTCAGGAAAATAGCGGTATTTCTGGATAAGAAGTTGAGTGATGAAGACACTGAAATAATTGTCTCTCATTGCAGCTTTGAGACAATGAGGAAGAACACATTTGTGAACAAGCAGTGGTATAAGGATTGTGGCCTTGCCCACAAGGATGCTCATTTCTTTAGAAAAGGTGAGTGTTGTAGGTGTGGCTATGTGGTCTTGTGGTATCTCACTCGCCCTCTGATCGGAAGGTCCTGGGTTCGAGTCCCGCTCTGAGTGGCGAATAGTTGAGTCCTTGGGATAAAGGCTCTTTACTCACGTGCTCTCACCGTACTTAGATGTAAAATGAGGATATGACCCAAAACGTTCAATGTTTAGTGATTTTTTTTAAGTGTTGTATTCATTGTTGTGCAGAAAGAAAATATAAGCCAATAAATCATCAAAAAGAAATCAACCTGCACACAACTGACAGGCTGATTTTTAAGATTTTGAAAGATTTTTATTAAATTATTTAATTATTTATTCGTTTACTTTGGGATGGGTCTTTTTCTTGTATGTTTATCTCTGCTTTGTCTAGCACTATTGCATAGACACCTTTTCATGTTTCTATGTTACACCAGTGTCTGCTTCTAAGCTATCCACTTTCATGTTTACCTTCCAGGAAGAGTTGGTGATTGGAAAAACCACCTGTCAAAGGAGATTGAGTCCAAACTGGATGATATTGTTGCGACGAAATTGGAACCACTGGGTATTTCATTCAGAGACACATCGGCTGAGAGAGACAAATAGCACCCATGCTGACTTAATTCTATATTTGAAAACAATGATAATAATAATAATAATAATAATAATAATAATAATAATAATAATAATAATAAGAATAATAATAATAATAATATAATAATAATAATACGTTTTTATGATCAACTATTTTATTTTGTTTGCCGTTTTCTTATTTTAAAATAAAGTTATGATTTAGTTAAATCAGTATCCTTGTTTAACTATTTAAAAACTATACTTTTATTGGGACCTATATAATTGATTTTACTCGTTCGATTGTAGCTGAAATCATATTTCTATACTATTGTCATAAAACCATCGACATCGGCCACTTACTTATAATATGTGAAAACAGAAAAATTACTTCTTTATGATTTGTAAACAATACGGTGTAAACAAATGAATGTTACATATTATAAATCTGTATGGAAGTGCAAGGCGAAGCAGAAAGAGAAATACAAGAAACAATTCATCCCTAAAAAACAGTTTTCCTTGCCTGTGGATCGAACCTTTAACCTCCTGATACCGATTAGACTTAGAACTCACAGTTTACCTTGGAAACGCGTCTTCTTTTGAGAATATATTTAAGTATTAAATCGTCCCAATGGGAGCGATCTATATTCATGTTTTCTTCCAACCAAGTCATCAATCACATGATTTGTTGCCTTCCAACGATTGGATATTTTTTCAGAAATGTAAACACGCTGCTTTGTTTATGAAAGTTGTAGGCATACCCATGTGTCAAGCTGAACAAAATAACAAATCGTGATGTTAGATATTTCAAAACTGTGAACACTTTTCACTATGTGGGTCACTTTGAGCACATATTCCAATGACCTCGAGCACATGGAAATATAATATAGATCATACTCATTGATAGTTCGAGCGTTACAAAGAATTAACCAATAATAATATTCCCTGCCAGTTACCTGTTCATCCCTTGATTGTGGTTCATATCCAGCCAACGAAAAAGGCCTGACAAACATTTCTTAATTCCATAGCTTCTTGTAGTACTTGCCAAACAAACATGTGACCCTCCGTCTCGAAATGATATTAAGTCGGATTTTTTTCAATTTTGGGTTTTTGGTACCCAATCATAGCTTATTTTATGCTTTAAAATTTGATACCAATTTTATAAAATTCTGATTCTTCATTGCCGAAATATGACCGTTTGAAGTAGGGAGAGTGTAAAAACCAAGTTTTGAGAAAATCGACTTTGATGTGAGGCACCATTTTCACGCACAGTCAAATCAATGGGCAAAGATAACTCCTTAGATACGGGCATTGGAAGTTTGACGAGAATAGTAAAATTTGCAGAGACCTCAGTTTTCAATTTGACACCCAGGAATTTCAGGCACCGCTCGGAGAAATTTCTATACCGAAAGAGGAATTTTCGCACACAGAAAAGGGAATTTGGATGGTATTTGGGATCGTGTTTAAATATTGTATAGATCTAAATAGATAACTGATTAGAACTATATTATGATATATAAACAGATTGCCAAATACAGCCCCGAAGTTTCCTTATTCCAAATGAAGTAAAGCTCCAAATCCTAATGGTAGTGAGGATGATGTTGTGTTGGTGGTTGTAGTAGTAGTAGTAGTAGTAGTAGTAGTAGTAGTAGTAGTAGTAGTAGTAGTAGTAGTAGTAGTAGTAGAAGTAGTAGTAGTAGTAGTAGTAGTAGTAGTAGTAGTAGTAGTTTTAGTAGTAGTAGTAGTAGTAGTAGTAGTAGTAGTAGTAGTAGTAGTAGTAGTAGTTTTAGTAGTAGTAGTAGTAGTAGTAGTAGTAGTAGTAGTAGTAGTAGTAGTAGTAAGAAGTAGAAGTAGTAGTAGTAGTAGTAGTAGTAGTAGTAGTAGTAGTAGTAGTAGTAGTAGTAGTAGTAGTAGTGTGGTGGTGGTGGTGGTGGTGGTAGTGATGATGATGTGGTGGTGGTGGTGGTGATGGTGGTGGTTGTAGTTGTAGTAGTGACTGTGGTTGTAGTAGTAGTGATGATGTGGTGTGGGTGGTTGTAGTAGTAGTAGTGATGATGTAGTGGTGGTGGTTGTAGTAGTAATGATGATGTGGTGGTGGTGGTAGTAGTAGTAGTGGTAGTGATGATGATATGTTTTTGTTTTTGTTTTTAAAGGGTTTTACGGCGCTTGCAACACATTTAGGTTATATCAGCGCCAGTAAAAAGGAAAAAAATGGGACAGTAAAAAGTTCTAGAATTACAATTAAAGCATCCAAGAAAAAGTAAGTAAAAGGGGAACTGGGAACAAATAGGGATCGGATGTAGATTCCAAGAGCATACCATCAATGTACTTAGTTTGAGATCACCAATAAGTCTCATCTGGACACAAACACGGCCCCGACTAAGAGAAACACACTCAAATGCTTACATTATAAATTCAAAATACATATATAATAATACATAACAGAAAGATAATAATAATATTAATAATAATAATAATAATAATAATAATAATAATAATAATAATAATAATAATAATAATAATAATAATAATAATAATAATAATAATAATAATAATAATAATAATAATAATAATAATGTACTTTATTCATCCAAAGGACATTTTTGTACAGACGTATAAAAATGTCGACAATGATACATACATAAACATAATATACGTAAATATAATGTGGTAAAGTAAAATTTGGTAATAGGTATATATAGTGTAATAATATTGTAGGCTGTAATAATAATTACATAGTGTAAATTAAGGGACATACAGATTATAAAAGTGTAAAGATATAAATATCTAGAAAAGGTATATTGATGTCAACATATAAGAAAAAAAGCTAAGAATTAGTTACAGTATAATACTATTGTAAATTGACTGAGAAAAATTACGTAGTATAAATTACATGGCACGTCATGTAGAATAAAAAGGTCAAGAGAAAAGTTGTAGTAAGCGATTTTATAAATTGATGTTTAAAAATTGTGGGTATGGAGTAATTTTAAAGAAAAGGTTTCAAAGTTAAAACAGACGTAGACCAAAATTTATAAATTATTTTCCTTATTAAAAATTCTGCAACTGTAAGGTAAAAAGGATCGGAGGTGTCTTTCACTTTTTGTTCGTATAGACAACAATCGGTCACTTCTGTTCGACTTAGTGATCTGAAGATTTAAAGGGTGTGTTGGATAATCTAAAATATTACTAATTTTTCTTAAGCAGCATTCTGAATATAAATCATTAAAAGACATGGATCCTGTAGTAAATTTATTAACTCTTTTAATAATCCTGTCAAAGTTAGCTTTTGCTGAGCTAAGACAACCCCCCCCACCCCAAAACATTTTCGCTTACAGATCTATAAAATAGCGTACAAAGTGTTTTGTCAATGTTAAGTTGGGACAATTTCCGTAAAAAGTACATTCTTTGATTAATTTTACTATTGATATAACTGGAATGTACGTCCCACCGTAATTGTTGTCCATGGTGACTCCTAGATATTTGTATTCTACTTCCTGCTCTACTTTTACATTTTTAATAGTAATATGGTCTTTTGTATTCTTATCTTTTCTAAAGTCTATAATTAATTCTTTGGTCTTACTAACATTCAATTCAAGGTGGTAATTGTCGCACAAGGAAACAAATTTATTTATTCCTTTCGTATAATCTATTTCGTTATTATTAGTAATTAGTCCTTGTAGAGTTGTATCGTCAGCAAATTTTAAAAGGGGCATGTTTAAATCTGCTCTTTTACAGTCGTTTGTATACAGTATAAAGAGCATGGGAGAGATTACACAGCCCTGCGGAGCACCAGTATTTATAGTTATGTTATTAGAGACATTTCCTTTTACTTGTATATATTGTGTTCTATGTGTAAGGAAGTCTAGCACAAAGGAGATGATATAAGGATTAATTTTAAAAGTAGAAAGTTTATGAGCAAGGAGGCGGGGCTGAATTGTATTAAATGCGGATGAAAAATCAACAAAAATAATTCTGCAGTAGCTGTTAGGCGTGTCTAAATGTTTGTAGATATTATTTGTAAAAACTAGGATGGCATCTTCTGTACTGCGTTTACTTTGGTGGGCAAATTGATAAGGGTCCAAAAGAGGTCTAACATGGTTATTAATAACAATAAGTTTTTCAAAACATTTCATGACAATTGATGTGAGAGCGACAGGTCTCAGATCATTCATTGATTTTACTTTGTCTTTTTTGGGGACAGGAATTATTTCTGAAGTTTTCCAAATACTAGGGATAGAAGAGCATGAAAAAGACATATTAAAAATATAAGTATAAATATAGCTGATTTACAAGGAAAAAAATATCATCTCTCAAAACAATAACTATGCATTTGACTGTTTCCCTCCCAGGACTCCGGCCAGGGCCAGAACAAAATCAAGTAATCTCATTCCAAGTAAAAGACAGAATGCAAGTTGGAAAACAGATAATCGGGGATAGAAGACACAGCAAGTACCTCCCTGCCCGCTATGGGAGGTAGGAACCAGTGATGATGATATGGTGGTGGTGGTTGTAGTAGTAGTGGTAATGATAATGTTGTGGTGGTGGTGGTTGAAGTAGTAGTGGTAGTGATGATGTGGTGGTGGTGGTTGTAGTAGTAGTGGTCGTGCCTGCAATGTGGTGGTGGTGCTTGTAGTGTGTGTGTGTGTGTGTGTGTGTGTGTGTGTTTGAGAGAGAGTGTGTGCTAAAAGTGCATCTAGTGATAAGTAGAGCAACATGCACTTTAAAAACTAACAAGGCTATAGTTTGAGGTTAAAGTATTTGTGATTAGCTATTATTGGCAAGTACAGGAAGGTGTGTGTGTGTGTGCGTGTGTATGTGTATGTTTGTGTGAAAAGAGAGAGAAGAGAGAGAGAGAAGAGAGAGAGAAGAGAGAAGAGAGAGAGAGATTTGAGCTAAATTTGCAGTAGTATTGGTGGTAGTAGGGGTGGTTTTGTGGTGGTTGTAATAGTAGTTGCAGGGATGGTGATGTGATGGTGGTAGTAGAGATGATGATGCAATGGTGGTTGTAGTTGTCATGGCATGGATGGTGATGTGGTAGTTGTTGTAATAGTGGTGGTAGGGATGGTGATGTGGTGATTGTTGCAGTAGTGGTGGGGACGGTGATGTGGTGGTTGTTGTAGTATGTTGGTAGGGATGGTGATGTGGTGGTTGTGGTAGTGGTGGTAAGGAAGGTGAAGTGGGTGTAGTAGTAGTGGTAGTGATGGTTGTAGTAGTAGTGATGATGATGTGGTGGTGATGGTGGTTGTAGTTGAAGTACTGGCAGTAGTGATGATGATGATGTGGTGGTGGTTGTAGTAGGAGATGTAGTGATCATGATATGGTGATGGTGGTGTTTGTAGTAGTAGTGGTAGTAATGATAGTGTGGTGATGGTTGTAGAAGTAGTGGTAGTGATGGTGGTGGTTGTAGTAGTAGTGGTAATGATGATGATGTCGTGGTGATGGTTGTTGCTGTAGTGGTAATGATGATGTGGTGGTGGTTGTTGTAGTTGTAGTGGTACTGATGATGATGATGATGATATGGTGGTGGTTGTAGTAGTAGTGGTAGTGATGGTTGTAGTAATAGTGATGATGACGTGGTGGTGATGGTGGATGTGGTTGTAGTAGTAGCAGTGGTGATGATGATGATGATGAGGATGTGGTGTTGGTTGTAGTAGTAGTGCTAATGAAGATGATGTGGTGGTGGTGGTTGTATTAATAGTGACTGGAAGGGGGGTGGTATCCTTGGAACATTTTAATCTCACCGGAATTTGACGGAAGTTGCCCGTAACTCGAAATTATTTGCTCCAGACCGGATTTTTTCCCGGTGAAACCGGAGTTTTGGACCACTGAATTTGGCATGAGCTTAGAATATACATTTGATAATGTACATACAAATGTTTGAAATAAACCAATCATTACTTTTGTAGTTATTCATTATATGTAAGATGTCCTTAAAATAAATAAAACACCAAAAAAAGAAAAAGAATGCCGACAATTTTATGACATTGCTCACTGTTTGAAGAATTTTTGACATTTAAATAAAGAATCAATGAAATAAGAATTATTAATGTGACATTTTTGTCTTATTTATTAGAGGAAATACGATTTCAAAATGCCAAAAGTTAGAGAAGGGTTTATAATTTCAAAGTACAGTTTTGAAACTATGTGAAGCCGGATGGGCAGGGTAAGAGATATCAAGAAACAGGATGTTCTCAAAACAACCGCCAATGTACTTAGGTATTTCTTGTTATCAGCCATCGAAATAGCCTATTGCGTTATCGATCCCGATATATTTTGTCCAGAATAATGGAAGACTATTTTTCAGTCTGCCAAGTAGTTCAAGTGATATTGGCCAAAAAAAAAAAAAAATTAAATCAAGGGGAAAGTTCTCATTTTTGTCACAATCTATCACTATAACACTAACAACCACTGTAGTAAGATAAAAATATGAAAAGGCTTGAAAAAAATGCCAGACAAGGCAGAAAGAAAAACACAAGACAAACTCATCCGGCCTTGACTGAAGATCGAACCGCAGACTTCCTGGTTACCTACAAGACGTCCTACCTTGACACCACAGAGGTTAAGAAACAACACGTTTATTTTGCGAATCCTTTCCTGCATCATTATTAAGAAACAGACATTGAACAAGAAAGGACGAGGTATGTATGGGACATTAGAAGTTCTCAATTCTAATGTTTAAAATATCAAAGTAGCAGCATATAAGTGAGCAAGCACTGGTGTAAGATTATACTGTGTGTGTTGGACCTGTGAATTCAAGAAGCTCTAGTTAGACTACTGTTTGAAACGACTTTTTTTTGGGGGGGGGGTCATGGATAGCTCATACGGTAGGGTCACGACCTCCTCGGCCAGGCGGAGTTGTCGTACGAGTAAGGTCCGTGACCTCTTATTGCCATTCCTGCCAAGCTATTAACTTTGAAAATTACGTTTGTTATTGACTTATCGTTTATTTAATTAAAACTGGTCAAATGATTCTATTTTTATCCTACCAAGCAATCAGTTCCAAAGTTCCTGACCATCGCTCACAATATCAACACAGGTAATGGGCATGATCTATAGATAGAATGCGCTTGGCCAAGGAGTTCACAACATTGCCATCCGGAAGTATAATGGACCAACACACAAACTCTGTGTAACCATGAACTTTTATAGTCTGGTTAATACAGTTTAGTGAGAACAACTCACAAACGCGGATGGCAAAAACAATAACAAATGCCTGAGTGACGTCATCTGCATACTATCTATATTACAATTCCATGTGCTCGAGGTCATTGGTCACATTGGAATATGTGTTCAGAGTGACCCACATAGTGAAAAGTGTTCACAGTTTTTGAAATATCTAACATCACGATTGGTCATTTTGTTCAGCTTGACACATGGGTATATTTACAACTTTCATAAACAAAGCAGCGTGTTTAAATTTCTGAAGAAATATCCAATCGTTGGACAGCAACAAGTCATGTGATTGATGATTTGGTTGGACGGAAACATGAATATAGATCGCTCCCATTGAACAGATTCCAGTGTCACCAGGTGTCGCGATGCAACTATTTCATTAGTATATCAAAATAGGGTGATACATATTCTCTAACTGTTGCAATGGCCTATTATATGTGACCCTACGCCTCGAAGCGGTTTTAAGTCGGGAAGAAAACCAGTTTTAAAGTGGGAATGGTCAAATTATCAAATTTCAGTTTTTAGTTGTTTTAGAAACTACAATCATTTTTCTACATGGAAACATAATAATTCAACATAGATATTGAGATTACTTGGTTTTGTCCTGGCTCTGACAGGATACCCTTAGTGAGAGGGGAATCAGATGTATAGTTAGTTTTGGGAGATGATATTTTTATCCTTGTAAATCATCTCTCTGTTATGTATAATGTATTCTGTTTTGTTTACATATCATAATATGAATTGTAAACATTTGAGTTTATTCCTCTTAGTGGGGACCCGTGCTTGTGATTGGATAATACGTCTAACTAAAAAATGAAAAGGGTTAAATGTATGGATAGACAAACAGAAAGAGAGACAGACCTATTAATGGATAAATAGATAGGTAGATAGATAGATAGATAGATAGATAGATAGATAGATAGATGAAAAGGAGAGAGGGACAACACGAGAGAGAGAGAGAGAGAGAGAGAGAGAGAGAGAGAGAGAGAGAGAGAGAGAGAGAGAGAGAGGAGAGGTGTTCATTTTATCGTGCTTTCTTTGTATACTGAAAGAAGAGGGGGGGGGGGGGGTCTTTTGAGACAATCAATAATGTGGGTGGACGCTAAGAAAACTTGAGAGATTCAATAACATGTTTTCATGTAAGTCATTGCACAATAAGCCCCAATCCCTCCTCCTCAAGCTGTCATCTGACTCAAAATGAAAACAATGCAATGAATAATTTGACCAGCCCATTTCTTTAATTGCAATCTCATTGGTCAATATGTTTCCAGTTGATTGACTATGACTTACTTTGAAACAAATAAATGCTTTCTTAAACTATCCCTAGAATTCTTTGCTCCGCCTCCATCCCTTTCTTCATGTCTACCTCATTCTATCCGTCTCCCTTTTCTTTCTTTCACACATACAAACACACACACACACACACACACACACACACACACACAAACAGTTGTACAGTCAGGCTTCAATCTTTACTCTATTTCCCTCCCGCCCTCTTAATGCACAAGCAGTCTCTCTCTCTCTCTCTCTCTCTCTCTCTCTCTCTCTCCTACCCCTCTCGCTCCTCTTTTTCTTTATCTCTCTCTCTCTCTCTCTTTCTCACTCTCTCACGTGTATGTTTGTGTGTGTGTGTGTGTGTGTGTGTGTATGTGTGTGTGTGTGTGTTGTGTGTGCGTGCGTATTTTACTCTCTCATTCTTTCTCTTCTTCTCTCATCCTGTTTCTTGATATCTCTTACCCTGCCCATCCGGCTTCACATAGTTTCAAAACTGTACTTTGAAATTATAAACCCTTCTCTAACTTTTGGCATTTTGAAATCGTATTTCCTCTAATAAATAAGACAAAAATGTCACATTAATAATTCTTATTTCATTGATTCTTTATTTAAATATCAAAAATTCTTCAAACAGTGAGCAATGTCATAAAATTGTCGGCATTCTTTTTCTTTTTTTGGTGTTTTATTTATTTTAAGGACATCTTACATATAATGAATAACTACAAAAGTAATGATTGGTTTATTTCAAACATTTGTATGTACATTATCAAATGTATATTCTAAGCTCATGCCAAATTCAGTGGTCCAAAACTCCGGTTTCACCGGGAAAAAATCCGGTCTGGAGCAAATAATTTCGAGTTACGGGCAACTTCCGTCAAATTCCGGTGAGATTAAAATGTTCCAAGGATACCACCCCCCTTCCAGTCACTATTAATACAACCACCACCACCACATCATCTTCATTAGCACTACTACTACAACCAACACCACATCCTCATCATCATCATCATCATCATCATCACCACTGCTACTACTACAACCACATCCACCATCACCACCACGTCATCATCACTATTACTACAACCATCACTACCACTACTACTACAACCACCACCATATCATCATCATCATCAGTACCACTACAACTACAACAACCACCACCACATCATCATTACCACTACAGCAACAACCATCACCACGACATCATCATCATTACCACTACTACTACAACCACCACCATCACTACCACTACTTCTACAACCATCACCACACTATCATTACTACCACTACTACTACAACCACCACCATCACCATATCATAATCACTACATCTCCTACTACAACCACCACCACATCATCATCATCACTACTGCCAGTACTTCAACTACAACCACCATCACCACCACATCATCATCACTACTACTACAACCATCACTACCACTACTACTACACCCACTTCACCTTCCTTACCACCACTACCACAACCACCACATCACCATCCCTACCAACATACTACAACAACCACCACATCACCGTCCCCACCACTACTGCAACAATCACCACATCACCATCCCTACCACCACTATTACAACAACTACCACATCACCATCCATGCCATGACAACTACAACCACCATTGCATCATCATCTCTACTACCACCATCACATCACCATCCCTGCAACTACTATTACAACCACCACAAAACCACCCCTACCACCACCAATACTACTGCAAATTTAGCTCAAATCTCTCTCTCTCTCTCTCTCTCTCTCTCTCTCTCTCTCTCTCTTCACACAAACATACACATACACACGCACACACACACACACCTTCCTGTACTTGCCAATAATAGCTAATCACAAATACTTTAACCTCAAACTATAGCCTTGTTAGTTTTTAAAGTGCATGTTGCTCTACTTATCACTAGATGCACTTTTAGCACACACTCTCTCTCAAACACACACACACACACACACACACACACACACAACACTACAAGCACCCACCACATTGCCAGCACGACCACTACTACTACAACCACCACCACCACATCATCACTACCACTACTACTTCAACCACCACCACCACAACATTATCATTACCACTACTACTACAACCACCACCACCATATCATCATCACTGGTTCCTACCTCCCATAGCGGGCAGGGAGGTACTTGCTGTGTCTTCTATCCCCGATTATCTGTTTTCCAACTTGCATTCTGTCTTTTACTTGGAATGAGATTACTTGATTTTGTTCTGGCCCTGGCCGGAGTCCTGGGAGGGAAACAGTCAAATGCATAGTTATTGTTTTGAGAGATGATATTTTTTTCCTTGTAAATCAGCTATATTTATACTTATATTTTTAATATGTCTTTTTCATGCTCTTCTATCCCTAGTATTTGGAAAACTTCAGAAATAATTCCTGTCCCCAAAAAAGACAAAGTAAAATCAATGAATGATCTGAGACCTGTCGCTCT
Organism: Berghia stephanieae; assembly: GCF_034508935.2. Taxonomy (NCBI): domain Eukaryota; kingdom Metazoa; phylum Mollusca; class Gastropoda; order Nudibranchia; family Aeolidiidae; genus Berghia; species Berghia stephanieae. Next base: position 29,360,591 of record NC_088368.1, on the reverse strand, counting down.
CACATCAATTGTCATGAAATGTTTTGAAAAACTTATTGTTATTAATAACCATGTTAGACCTCTTTTGGACCCTTATCAATTTGCCCACCAAAGTAAACGCAGTACAGAAGATGCCATCCTAGTTTTTACAAATAATATCTACAAACATTTAGACACGCCTAACAGCTACTGCAGAATTATTTTTGTTGATTTTTCATCCGCATTTAATACAATTCAGCCCCGCCTCCTTGCTCATAAACTTTCTACTTTTAAAATTAATCCTTATATCATCTCCTTTGTGCTAGACTTCCTTACACATAGAACACAATATATACAAGTAAAAGGAAATGTCTCTAATAACATAACTATAAATACTGGTGCTCCGCAGGGCTGTGTAATCTCTCCCATGCTCTTTATACTGTATACAAACGACTGTAAAAGAGCAGATTTAAACATGCCCCTTTTAAAATTTGCTGACGATACAACTCTACAAGGACTAATTACTAATAATAACGAAATAGATTATACGAAAGGAATAAATAAATTTGTTTCCTTGTGCGACAATTACCACCTTGAATTGAATGTTAGTAAGACCAAAGAATTAATTATAGACTTTAGAAAAGATAAGAATACAAAAGACCATATTACTATTAAAAATGTAAAAGTAGAGCAGGAAGTAGAATACAAATATCTAGGAGTCACCATGGACAACAATTACGGTGGGACGTACATTCCAGTTATATCAATAGTAAAATTAATCAAAGAATGTACTTTTTACGGAAATTGTCCCAACTTAACATTGACAAAACACTTTGTACGCTATTTTATAGATCTGTAAGCGAAAATGTTTTGGGGGGGGGGGGTTGTCTTAGCTCAGCAAAAGCTAACTTTGACAGGATTATTAAAAGAGTTAATAAATTTACTACAGGATCCATGTCTTTTAATGATTTATATTCAGAATGCTGCTTAAGAAAAATTAGTAATATTTTAGATTATCCAACACACCCTTTAAATCTTCAGATCACTAAGTCGAACAGAAGTGACCGATTGTTGTCTATACGAACAAAAAGTGAAAGACACCTCCGATCCTTTTTACCTTACAGTTGCAGAATTTTTAATAAGGAAATATAATTATAAATTTTGGTCTACGTCTGTTTTAACTTTGAAACCTTTTCTTTAAAATTACTCCATACCCACAATTTTTAAACATCAATTTATAAAATCGCTTACTACAACTTTTCTCTTGACCTTTTTATTCTACATGACGTGCCATGTAATTTATACTACGTAATTTTTCTCAGTCAATTTACAATAGTATTATACTGTAACTAATTCTTAGCTTTTTTTTCTTATGTTGACATCAATATACCTTTTCTAGATATTTATATCTTTACACTTTTATAATCTGTTTGTCCCTTAATTTACACTATGTAATTATTATTACAGCCTACAATATTATTACACTATATATACCTATTACCAAATTTTACTTTACCACATTATATTTACGTATATTATGTTTATGTATGTATCATTGTCGACATTTTTATACGTCTGTACAAAAATGTCCTTTGGATGAATAAAGTACATTATTATTATTATTATTTATTATTATTATTATTATTATTATTATTATTATTATTATTATTATTATTATTATTATTATTATTATTATAATATTATTATTATCTTTCTGTTATGTATTATTATATATGTATTTTGAATTTATAATGTAAGCATTTGAGTGTGTTTCTCTTAGTCGGGGCCGTGTTTGTGTCCAGATGAGACTTATTGGTGATCTCAAACTAAGTACATTGATGGTATGCTCTTGGAATCTACATCCGATCACTATTTGTTCCCAGTTCCCCTTTTACTTACTTTTTCTTGGATGCTTTAATTGTAATTCTAGAACTTTTTACTGTCCCATTTTTTTCCTTTTTACTGGCGCTGATATAACCTAAATGTGTTGCAAGCGCCGTAAAACCCTTTAAAAACAAAAACAAAAACATATCATCATCACTACCACTACTACTACTACCACCACCACCACATCATCATTACTACTACAACCACCACCACTACATCATCACTACTACTACTACAACCACCCACACCACATCATCACTACTACTACAACCACAGTCACTACTACAACTACAACCACCACCATCACCACCACCACCACCACATCATCATCACTACCACCACCACCACCACCACCACCACTACTACTACTACTACTACTACTACTACTACTACTACTACTACTACTACTACTACTACTTCTACTACTACTACTACTACTACTACTACTACTACTACTACTACTACTACTACTACTACTAAAACTACTACTACTACTACTACTACTACTACTACTACTACTACTACTACTACTAAAACTACTACTACTACTACTACTACTACTGCTACTACTTCTACTACTACTACTACTACTACTACTACTACTACTACTACTACTACTACTACTACTACTACTACTACTACTACTACAACCACCAACACAACATCATCCTCACTACCATTAGGATTTGGAGCTTTACTTCATTTGGAATAAGGAAACTTCGGGGCTGTATTTGGCAATCTGTTTATATATCATAATATAGTTCTAATCAGTTATCTATTTAGATCTATACAATATTTAAACACGATCCCAAATACCATCCAAATTCCCTTTTCTGTGTGCGAAAATTCCTCTTTCGGTATAGAAATTTCTCCGAGCGGTGCCTGAAATTCCTGGGTGTCAAATTGAAAACTGAGGTCTCTGCAAATTTTACTATTCTCGTCAAACTTCCAATGCCCGTATCTAAGGAGTTATCTTTGCCCATTGATTTGACTGTGCGTGAAAATGGTGCCTCACATCAAAGTCGATTTTCTCAAAACTTGGTTTTTACACTCTCCCTACTTCAAACGGTCATATTTCGGCAATGAAGAATCAGAATTTTATAAAATTGGTATCAAATTTTAAAGCATAAAATAAGCTATGATTGGGTACCAAAAACCCAAAATTGAAAAAAATCCGACTTAATATCATTTCGAGACGGAGGGTCACATGTTTGTTTGGCAAGTACTACAAGAAGCTATGGAATTAAGAAATGTTTGTCAGGCCTTTTTCGTTGGCTGGATATGAACCACAATCAAGGGGATGAACAGGTAACTGGCAGGGAATATTATTATTGGTTAATTCTTTGTAACGCTCGAACTATCAATGAGTATGATCTATATTATATTTCCATGTGCTCGAGGTCATTGGAATATGTGCTCAAAGTGACCCACATAGTGAAAAGTGTTCACAGTTTTGAAATATCTAACATCACGATTTGTTATTTTGTTCAGCTTGACACATGGGTATGCCTACAACTTTCATAAACAAAGCAGCGTGTTTACATTTCTGAAAAAATATCCAATCGTTGGAAGGCAACAAATCATGTGATTGATGACTTGGTTGGAAGAAAACATGAATATAGATCGCTCCCATTGGGACGATTTAATACTTAAATATATTCTCAAAAGAAGACGCGTTTCCAAGGTAAACTGTGAGTTCTAAGTCTAATCGGTATCAGGAGGTTAAAGGTTCGATCCACAGGCAAGGAAAACTGTTTTTTAGGGATGAATTGTTTCTTGTATTTCTCTTTCTGCTTCGCCTTGCACTTCCATACAGATTTATAATATGTAACATTCATTTGTTTACACCGTATTGTTTACAAATCATAAAGAAGTAATTTTTCTGTTTTCACATATTATAAGTAAGTGGCCGATGTCGATGGTTTTATGACAATAGTATAGAAATATGATTTCAGCTACAATCGAACGAGTAAAATCAATTATATAGGTCCCAATAAAAGTATAGTTTTTAAATAGTTAAACAAGGATACTGATTTAACTAAATCATAACTTTATTTTAAAATAAGAAAACGGCAAACAAAATAAAATAGTTGATCATAAAAACGTATTATTATTATTATTATTATTATTATTATTATTATTATTATTATTATTATTATTATTATTATTATTATTATTATTATTATTATTATTATTATCATTGTTTTCAAATATAGAATTAAGTCAGCATGGGTGCTATTTGTCTCTCTCAGCCGATGTGTCTCTGAATGAAATACCCAGTGGTTCCAATTTCGTCGCAACAATATCATCCAGTTTGGACTCAATCTCCTTTGACAGGTGGTTTTTCCAATCACCAACTCTTCCTGGAAGGTAAACATGAAAGTGGATAGCTTAGAAGCAGACACTGGTGTAACATAGAAACATGAAAAGGTGTCTATGCAATAGTGCTAGACAAAGCAGAGATAAACATACAAGAAAAAGACCCATCCCAAAGTAAACGAATAAATAATTAAATAAGTAAATAAAAATCTTTCAAAATCTTTAAAAATCAGCCTGTCAGTTGTGTGCAGGTTGATTTCTTTTTGATGATTTATTGGCTTATATTTTCTTTCTGCACAAAAATGAATACAACACCTTTAAAAAAATCACTAAACATTGAACGTTTTGGGTCATATCCTCATTTTACATCTAAGTACGGTGAGAGCACGTGAGTAAAGAGCCTTTATCCCAAGGACTCAACTATTCGCCACTCAGAGCGGGACTCGAACCCAGGACCTTCCGATCAGAGGGCGAGTGAGATACCACAAGACCACATAGCCACACCTACAACACTCACCTTTTCTAAAGAAATGAGCATCCTTGTGGGCAAGGCCACAATCCTTATACCACTGCTTGTTCACAAATGTGTTCTTCCTCATTGTCTCAAAGCTGCAATGAGAGACAATTATTTCAATGTCTTCATCACTCAACTTCTTATCCAGAAATACCGCTATTTTCCTGACTGAACCTGGAAGGTCCTGCAAAATTAGAAGAAAAAATAGAATGATCGATTTGATGTTCATCATAAAAAATATGAGGAAAAAAGAACTTTTATCAAGCACTATATCCACTGAATGTATTGACAGCCCTTTACAAGGGACCCCAAACCAATGTGCCACCTACTGTATTAAAACGGTATCATGTCGAGACGAAGCAGACTTCTAGAAATGAGTTAAGAATACGCTTCAACAGTCGTAACGTCACTTCCCTCGTAATGACGCATGGTAACTTAGTAACTGGCTCTAAGCTATTGGAACAATGGCGGACGCCCTTATGAAATATTTCTCTGACGAGCATAAAAGCGTATCCAGAGGGAAAAAAAACCATTATAAATCTGATCATGTTTTGACTTTTACATATTCTGATCACATATGAAAAGTTTTAGCCAGCATGAAGAATAAAAAGTACAGGTTTTCTTTGTTTAGAACCACGATGGCCGCCGTTGCTGAGCGACGTGACACCAGACTAGTGAATCCAATTAAAGTAATAAGAAATGAGAATTTGGAGCTTGGGTATAGTACAAGGATGCTTTGGAAAGTCTTGACGCGGCTCTTGTATATATAACTAGAATAGGTACACAATTGATTGACAAAGGTATCATAACAAAGATTAGTTTGTGTCCTTTCCGTCTATCAATTTAAATTTCAGGATAGTCACTGTTCCCATCCACACAGAGCCGCCAACGATGCACGAGTTAGTGCATCGCGTCGAAGAGGAATTCACGAGGCAAACTTCGACACCATCGAGTCACCTCTGCTTGCACCTCAGCCATCACTGCCAAAATTTAACCCTTGAGTCTCTTCTTGAGAAAAGGAAAAAGTCACTTGGAACTAAGTGAATCAGAACTGTAAGGTAATATTACGTATTTTTTGTTTCTAACGGAAGAACTAAATAAGGATATTTAATTCAATAAAACATCTTGAAAATGACATTCTGGTACCAGAGCTGTAAATAAAGTTTAAAGCATTGTTTTAACGTACTGAGGACAAATTGGTAATTTTAAAGGTACATTGTCTACTACGTTATTACCCCTAAAAGCTGCGACTTTTTCCAATTTCAAGTAAGCTATTCTGAGAATGTAAGTGAGGATTTTTTTTGTGTGCAAGGACTCAGCTTTGCAAGATAAAGATCTGAACAAGTGTGTATGAAAGGTGCCAGACAGATCAAGAAAGAAATATACAAGAAAAAAAAACACCCCAAAAATCAATCTTCCTCGACTGGGGATCGAACCTCAGACCTTCTGATTCCCGCTAAATGTGTCACCATTACACCACATAGGCTCCCGACAGTTGAGACAATTTTTAATACCTATATTCTTCACAAGGTTACGCTGTGAACCCTCGCTTGCACCAAACAACGCATACATTGAACACGAGGGGACGAGGACAAAGACATTTGGGTTGCTCCATTTTTATTTTTGAAAATATCAAATCAAGAAACTAGGGAGCAGGCACCGGTGTAAGATAACGGTCTGAATAAGTGTGTATGAAAGGTGCCAGACAAAGCAAGAAAGAAAAATACAAGAAAAAAGAAAACATCGCAGGGTAGACTCAACTTTGCGCAGCCTGAAATGGGGCTGGACCAGGGACCTAGAGGTTTGAAGGCGAGTACCATACTATTAAGCCTCAAAGCCTCAATAATAAAGAGAAAAGATAAATGTCATGCAGAAGAAGACAGGAATTTAACCAGTCAACTGCCGAACTCTGGAAAGAAACAAACTCGTATTTAATTCAAAATTGGGCCAGAAAACTCGTCCTTCAAATGATATCGATCGATTTAAATGACTTTCATCATGGCAAAAGCTCACAAGCGAGTTTTTCCAGGCCACGGCATATAACTGGTGAATATTAAAATTTGATATATTTTGTATAAGTCCAACCTGGGACGGATTAATGTGTTATATTAAGAAAGATAACCCTGAATACATGATGATAGATGATTTGTGTAAATTATATCCTTTTTTACATTACACTAGGCTAGACTGAAAAGTCTTGGCGCCTATTCAATATCTCCGATTGTATTAAACTCACCAGTATAAACTAGACATTAAAATGTGTGTAATTTATTCTTCTATTAAGTCACCAAATATTGTTTATTGATAGATATTTCTTGATTGTAATGAATCTTATTTGAAAGAAACCCTACTCAAATACGTCGGTTGAAGAAATCACACCAAAATTATACAATAAACAGCGTGCCGTTACTGAGATCCTTACTGCAAAGAGATATGTGTACCAGTAAACATTCATAAACGGTTAAAACGTGTTTATGGTGACTCGTGAGTTGGTATTTAAACAGTTCAAAGGCTGGTTAGGTTCTTAACTGGGAGTTATTATTATTATTATTATTATTATTATTATTATTATTATTATTATTATTATTATTATTATTATTATTTATTATTATATCATCATATCATCATCGTCATCATCATCATCATCATCATCATCATCATCATCATCATCATCATCATCATCATCATCATCATCATCATCATTATCATTATAATCATCATCACCTCGTCGTCATCATCATCATCATCATCATCATCATCATCATCATCATCATCATCATCATCATCTCCACACACGAAAGTCTCACCGATTTCATGTTCTCATATGTGATATATAAAACATGGCGGTCATTCCTACTCTTCCAGCCTTCCTTCACGTGTTTCCACCATGGACCGAAGTACACTGAAATAGTAGTAAATAAGAAACAACAGTACAATGTCAAAATACTTGTTCCAATCTCATTGGAAGTGTGAAATCAGTCCTCCAGAGGATTGGATACGCACCTTGTTTAACTGATCTTCTGTATTCAAAGTGATGGGATCTTATTTCTAGCCTAACTAAAGGCTGGTCGTCGATTGGATTCCAAAGTTCGATGTCACGTCGCCCAGCAACGACTAGCAGCGTGGTTACTTTTTATTCTTCATGCTGGCTAGAACTTTTCATATGTCATGTAATCAGAATGTGATCATATTTATAATGTTTTTCTCCTCTGGATACACTTTTATGCTCTTCAGAGAAATATTTCATAAGGGCGTCCGCCATTGTTCCGATAGTTTAGAGCCAGTTACTAAGTTACTATGCGTCCTTACGAGGGAAGTGACGTCATGACTTTTGAAGCCTATTAAGATCATCATTCCTCGCTTTTTTACGCCACGTGATAAGAATCTGCCTATACATCCTGCTACTAATTAGTTCAGCAACCTTATGAGAGAGAGGAGAGAGAGAGAGAGAGAGAGAGAGAGAGAGAGAGAGAGAGAGAGAGAGAGAGAGTGGAGAAACAGTCTGTGTGTGTGTGTGTGTGTCAGAGAGAGAGAGAGAGAGAGAGAGAGAGAGAGAGAGAGAAAAGACTGAGACTGAGATAGATAGATAGATAGATAGAGAGTGAGAGAGAGAGAGAGAGAGAGTGAGATAGAAAGAGAGAAATTTGAATGGATTTAAGTTATTGTTATGCGCCTAGAGCTTTATTGTATAGGTGATTGGGCGCATATAAATAAATTTCATTATTATGATTCAATATTGTAACCTATTTATTGTTAGTGCTCGGGAGCATTGGCTACACACTTCCAATGAGTTTTGAACCAGAAGAGAGGATGGTTTGACATCACGGCTTCTTCTTCCCATTGCACAAAGATATCGATGAAATGATAATACGCGTTCAAATATAATACACACCGGATTTGCCGCCAGATCAACCCTACCGTGACATAAAATAAAAGTGTGTGTAACCTTTATCGTTAACAGTCTCGTTGAGTCGATTGATAGATAGATAGAGAACTAGAACGTCCCAGGTTTGTACGTTTTTGCCCTTAAGAGAGTCATTTAAATCGATCGATTTTTTCTGGACAAATTGGAAAAGGGTACCCCGACAAATTATGCTTACTCATAATTAAATATATACAGATAATTAATATAGCGCATTTCCACGGATTTACCATGCTCAATGAGCTTAACAATGTTTCACTTATTCTCCCCCAACAGGCCATATGTAAAAAATGTATTTAAAAATTTGACCTGAAAACTCGTTCTTCAAAAAATCGATCGATTTAAATGGCCCTCATTTTGGCAAAACTCTCAAACCTGGGACCTCGAAAGCGTAGACTATTTGTGTTAAGTGCTTCATTCATCGGCACGGTACCAGAGTTTTAAAAATAATTATTACCGATCCGGTCAATGGCCAAGCTCAATTTTGCTTGAATCTAGTTACAATACTTGCGCCCAGACCACATGTCATTAACAAAATAAAATAGGTTTACCTTCTCTGTCGACAAAAAGTTGACAAAAGTCATCGAATGTAACGGGAAGTTGGAGCTCTTGTTTGGCGAAGAATTGGTTGTAGAAGTAATGGAATGAAACCACCAGATCTTTGGGGTTTCTGGCGATGAAGATGGTCTGAAATGTAACGTGGTATTCTGAATATTAAATCCAAGTAGTAGAGAAAACGCTGCATTTTCTAAAGAGAGACAAACATTAATTAAGACGAAAAAATTAATTATTTTCAACATCATCATCATCATCATCATCATCATCATCATCATCATCATCATCATCATCATCATCATCATCATCATCATCATCATCATCATCATCATCATCATCATCATCATCATCATCATCATCATCATCATCATCATCATCAGTATCATCATCATCACCACCAGCATCATAATCACTACCGCGATTACCATAAACACCTCATCGTTGGGTTTCAGCGGGTTTCGTAAAAATGAACCTCCCCCTCCCATAATCCGAGGTTCACTCCCTACTGGTGTACACTTCCCTGAGTACCCGATTCACTCCCCCGCTGCTGCCGACTTTCCATAACTTTGTCGGGTTTCGGCAGGTTTAGGCGGGTTTCGTAAAAAAAAAACAACCCAACACCGTTCTTTTATGACGGAATTTTTTGGTTATAGCATCAGGCCTTTGGTTAACGAAGGCTACGGGTGTGCTATGATGAAAAACAAAAGAAACCGACTGAGAGACAAATTCGAACTGAGAGCAGCACGGACCTGAAACGAAAATGAATGTACTCAGTTTTCTCTGATGTCACCAGAGGTTTGATCCGCTCAAAATTAAATAAAACACGGTGCGCAAAGTTTGTATGTAGACTAGACTTCAGAGTTTTGATCCGCCGATCGTGAAAATCGGGACTTCAGAGATTTGATCCGCCGGCCATCGATATACGCATTTCATAATCATTATCTTATAGAGAGTATGCGCTTGGCTAAGAAGCTCATAACATTGCCATCCGGAAGTATAACGGACCGACACACAAAACTATGTGTAACCATGAATTTTATAGTCTGGTTAATACAATTAAGTGAGAATTACTCATAAACGTGGATGGCAAAAAATAATAACAAAGGCCTGAGTGACGTCACTTCGTTCTATCTATAGCACAATGGACAAAACACACCTTGGGTTTTTTCTTGTGGTAATCCTCAGGCAAAATGGAGAAAGGCATGTGTGTTTTGATGCATCTTGGAGACAGCATCTTATCAATGAACTTGACACCAGGGATGGGGAATTCCAGAGAGGGTGATCTATACTCAATTGGCGACTGGACACTCGATAAATCTGCACCGTTGCCAACCAGGTTGACAACCTCCTGAAGCCAATTTGTTCCTAGGGTAGAAGTAAAATAAAATACTGATTTATAGATAGTATGCGCTTGGCTAAGAAGGTCACTACATTTGCCATCCGGAAGTATAACGGACCAACACACAAAACTATGTGTAACCTTGAACGTTCATAGTCTGGTTAATACAGTTTAGTGAGAATTACTCATAAACGCGGATGGCAATAAAAAAAACAAAGATCAGTGTGACGTCATCTTCGTTCTATCTATATTATAAAGAAAATACCCAGGCAGAAAAAAATATTGATTTCCACATTAGTGGTTCTGTATTCTATGGACTCTGTAGCTATGACATACTATGTCGTCTTGTGGTATGACCCCTGCCTTCGGATCGAAAGGTCCTGGTTTCGAGTCCCTGCTCTGAGCGGCGCATAGTTGAGTCCTTGGAAAATCTCTTTATTCACATACTCTCACGTTGCTCAGGTGTAAAATGAGTACCTGGCCGTTAACAGTGTTGTTTCTGTCGGATAAAAATCCAATTTCGCCTAACAGCTAAGTATTGCTATTAACTCGGGACCCCTTACAAAGCGCTTTGAGCACGTTTTGTTTATATTTCTATATAAATGCTCTCTCACCGTACTCAGGTGTAAAATGAGCACCTGGCTGTTAACAGCGTTTTCTCTGTCCAATCTCCTAACAGGCGTCATGTTCCGTCCTAAATGTTAAATGTTGCTGTTGGTCGGGGACCACTTGTAAAGCGCTTTGAGCAGGTTTAGTGGATATTGCGCTATATAAAAGCTCAATTATTTTTTTAGTACATACCTGATTTCGGAAATCCTATGATCCACACGTCATCATCTCTGGCTTGAAATGACAAAGTCTCTTGGAAATGATCCACCATATAAGCTGGTAACATATAATCCCCATAATAATAAACAAATCTCCATCCATATCGACGACTTATCACGGATTCGATCCCCAACCTCCTGTACTTCCTTTCCAGTACTCCAGAACACCAAACACAGCTAGAAGTACACACGCTCCAGCTCCGAGAAATCCCGACGGATACTTGACATTCTTTTGTCGTCCATTTTGTTTCAGGTCTGCTGTTCGGTCAGGTTTTTGATGATGATGATGATGATGATGATGATGATGATGATGATGGATGATGATGATGTGAGATGATGATGACGATGATGATGACGATGATGATGATGATGATGATGATGATGATGATGATGATGATGATGATGATGATGATGATTATATTATTATTATTATTATTATTATTATTATTATTATTATTATTATTATTATTATTATTATTATTATTACTGAGTTTGCGCGTCGGGGCTCTGACGGGGCCCATTAGAGATAGACGACGATTGGGATTGTTTGGAAGCTTTAACCCTTTGCCCACTAGTCATTATGATATCGGAAATGCTATCGCCGTCTACATCTACGCCAGAATAGAAATAGAGGGTGGAGCCTACCATGATATAACATTTTATGGAGCCCTAATTTCATCATATCAGTTCTGTCCACTGACAGGTGGGTGGGTATCGCTTTCAAGAACTTATGTCCTTATATGAAATCTTGAGTTTTTGACCAATCAACGATTGCTCTTTTGATAGCTCTCTTGTCAACATGAGTCAGCTCAGCCCTTGATTTATGTACAGGCATCACAGGCGGTATATGTTGTGTAACTTCAAAGACCACAGTTGACCGAAAGCGATGAATGGAAGCCCTACTATGGCGCGGAGAACGAGGTCTTGTATGTAAAGTTACGTCACTATCTCACGCTCGTGAATTCTTAGTAAGGCTGGATTTACAATGAAAACACGAAATCTGTGTTTTAAATTCTTGAATCAATCGAGTTACATCAGTGCGTTCGTCTCATTGAGAAATGAAAAACGATATATAAATTAAGAACATCGACCGGAAAATAAGGAAATTATCATAAAATTATAAAATTTGAGAAAGCTGTTTTCAAAATAAAATCTATTACAAAAAAGGTTATTTCTAGACCGATTTTTATGAGACAAAGACAATTTTTCTCCACTTTTCAAGCTGATTCCAACAATGATTTCTTCAATTTTATCACAATTAGATTATTTGTCATTATTTTATTTTTTAAATACCCAATTGACTGCTCAGGAAATGAATACGTAATCCTTGATGGCTAGCGAGTAGGTGTTAAATTTTGCTTACCCTTTCCCACGCAGACGCACACACACACACACACACACACACACATACATAGACTTATCGTCGTCTAGCATCCTATCGTTCGGCTCGACGATTAAAAGGGGTTCGTATCGTCG
>NC_088368.1:29335294-29342794 GCF_034508935.2 Berghia stephanieae | reverse complement strand
GCTGGTTTACAGTCGTGTCAGCCAAGGCCCGTATTTTGAGATCTTCCCTTCATCACGGCCCAGGGATGTTGTGCGTTTGGAGTAAAATACTCACCTATTCTGCTCGCCAGATCCATCGCACCAAGAAAAAAAAAAACAAAAAAAACAATGTAACTGCAATGAGGAAACCATTTCACAACCATATTAGTTAAAAATCATTTTCCCTTTCTTCAAATATTCTTATATGCAGACAAAGTTGTGCCGCCGCAACCGCCTGTGGAGTTTAATTACGTACAATGATAGACAAAACAGGTACAATATACGATTCCCTCACACAGTTGCGTTTTGGAATTCGGACGTATTCCCAATTGACGCACGAGCTTGCGAATTCCAAAAAGCAAAAGTGTAAGAAATATTTTATTCTGCCCTTCAATGAATTTTGATTTCCCCATCTTTGAATAAAAGACATGTCAAAGATACTTAATTGATACTTATTTATTAAGAATATATTTTTAGTGAAATTTAACGATTTATAATATGGCGCCACAAATTATTATTGTAAACATAATATTGTCATTTTGCGTTACTATTTAGGGAAGGGGGGGGGGTATTCAGACTAATATTTGGTTTTTAATTGTTGAACTCTTTTTTACCATCCATTTTATTGTGACTGGAGATCTAAAGAAATGAAATTTTAAAAATCTGACAAATCTACATGGACAAGTTTTGTGTTATTCTTTGATACGACATATATTATGTGACCTGACGTGTACTTATTTGCAGGTCTGATAAACCAATTCATTATGGGCTCATATTCGTAATGGAAATATAAAAAAAAAGGACGCAAACTACTGTCCATTACAACAATGTCAGACCTGCGTATATGTACACGTCGATTAGACCAAAGTCTAGATCCAGTATTGTGACGTGGTGAACAACGGCTATGTGGTCTAGTGGTATGACACTCGCCTTTAGACTGGAAGGTCCGGGATTCGTGTCCCGCTCTGAGAGATGCGTTGCTGAGTCCTTAAAAAAGGCTCTTTACTCACATTCTATTACCGTACGAATGTGTAAAATGAGTATCTGGCCGTTCAAAACATTTTCTCTATGGGGAAAAAATTGCAACATCGCCTAACAGGCATCATGTCTCATCTTACATGTTAAGTGTTTGCTGTTGGCTCCTTGTACCCCTTGTAAAGCTATTTGAGCAGGTTTAGTGATGAATGTTCATGTTTTTAAACTAGATATTTTAAGTTAGGATGATCAAAATATATAATTGTTTTTTTTTCTCACTTTAACAACAAAATGTCGGCCATCTCACCGAAGAACTAGACATCCAACAAAATTCACGCATTCAAGAAAAACCCACTTAAAAATACTAAAACACATATCTAGAAACTCAAACATCTTCAAATATTCATTTGGAACGCTCTTACGGAATCATGAGTGAACGCAACAGATTTAGAAACATTCAAACGAAGATTATCAAAATTCTTCAGTCTAAACACCAATAATTGCTGTCACGTTCAACAACTCTCTCCGCCCTCGAATACAAATACTCAGAATTGAGTCGACTTCGCGTAACATTCAGATTCAGATCCTTACCAAACAATAAGAAAATAATCACATTTTGTACCGATACAGTAAACCTTTTTCATAGACAGAAAGAGATTTTTGAAGAAAAACATTTGAAAGATTTTTTAAGGACCTAATAATCTATTGTAAAGCTTGTTTTGCTGAAAACTGTTATGTGTACAAATGTATGATTAATTGCTTTTTAGTATGAATTTAAACAAATCAGTGTTTGTGTTTAGTAGTATTTAGTTTGTGCGGCTATGTGGTCTTGTGGTATGACACTCGCATAGTTGAGTCCTTGGAAAAGACCCTTTACTCACATTATCTTAGCGTACCAGGTGTAAAATGAGTACCTGGCGGTTAGCAGTGTTGTCTATGTCGTAAGAATTGTACGTAATATCGCCCAACAGGCGTCATGTCTTGTTCTATATGTTACGTGTTGCTGTCGATCACGGACCCTTTGTAAAGCGTTTTGAGCACGTTTAGTGGATATTGCTCTATAAAAAAAAGATTTTTAGTAGGTATGACATTTCAGGAAAAGCCCCCCAAGAGCACACTATCAGTGGACTTAGTTTGAGATCACCTCTCCCAAACACCAGCACAAGATCTCACTAAGAGGAATACACTCAAATGTTTCCAAATTATATGTTAAATAAAAAAACCCCAACATAACAGTACATAACAGAGAGATGTTTAACAATGAAAAAAAATATAATCTACCAAAACTACAACTATACATTCGACTGTTTCCCTCCCAGTCAAAGACTCCGGCCAGGGTCAGGGCAAAACTAAGTAATCTAATTCCAAGACAAAGACAGAAAGCTATTGGAAAACAGATACAAAGGAATAGATGACAGAACAAGTACCTCCATAAATAATTAAACTTAACAGGCTATATATTTGTGTTTATGTTATACGGAGGATAATTGAAGGGAAGTTCCTGAACATGAGTGGATTATGGGGCATAAAAAAAATGATAATAAAAATATTGCTGCTTGAAGCTCGAAGGAATAAATAACAATAAGTCGTAATGAAATGGAAGCTTTGATTTATTGACCGAAGGCAGATAATGTGGACATTTCGGGTTTCCCTTTTATCAACAAAACAAGATGAATGAAAAACAAAGGAAGAATGAGACATATGAGAATGGTGTAGTTTGATTTGTTGATAAAGGGGGAACCCGAAACATCCATACTTTCTGTCTGCGGACATAAAAAAGCGCGTTAAGTAATGTGAGTTCTACAGACGCGATCTCAATGTTGCCCTATTTTCATACATTGGTACTTTTGTATGAATCAAAATCACTACAAGGTCCACTTTGCGAGCGTCAGAAGCATATTATCCCAATTCTCGTATGAAATGGGATCAAATCACAGGTGACAATAATAAATAATAGGCCAACATAATGATTCGTACACATTCTAAATGGTTTTTTAAAAAAAACAACTCGTGTGAAATCCGCAATGTTTGCGGAGATTAAATACAATTACGAATAGGCTGTTTAAATCCTTATACTACTGCATTGCGGGAATTAACATAGATCGAGGGGAATCTATTTTGAGTCAATGTGTAATTGAATTACCCCTAATTTAAGAAAAGTTGTCAAGTTACTGGTATATCAATCTGTAAAAAATAGTTTAAATTTTTTGTTGTTGATTTGCTGGTAGTTCTGCTCTCGAAGATAAAATAATTAACATTGGTTTTCGGAACAATGTTGACCCCAAACCGTATCCTTTCTTAAAAAAATATAGCATTGTGGAGAACATTGTGCTTATTTGAGTCAATAA
Organism: Berghia stephanieae; assembly: GCF_034508935.2. NCBI lineage: Eukaryota > Metazoa > Mollusca > Gastropoda > Nudibranchia > Aeolidiidae > Berghia > Berghia stephanieae. Next base: position 29,339,453 of record NC_088368.1, on the reverse strand, counting down.
AAAAATTGACACGGCGCACAACTCTACTGAAAGATTTGAAAATTAAAAATGTATTTTTTACAGATAGATAAACAGATAACTTGATTTCCTTTTATAATTTAAAGTCAGTTTGAAAGTTCGTTGAGTCAAACAGATATCATAAAATATGTACCAACGACGACACTTGACTCCCAAAATCAACTAATTTTGTCACTGTAAAAAGTTGTCAATTTGCGTCATCTATTTATGACATCAAGTATTATTATTACTTCCGTTGTGTTGTTGATTTAGCGGATTTCAGTCGCCATTTTGATTCTTTTTTTACTATTAGGGTTAGCTCGAGAGGTTAGTCATAAGTGTTATTAAAGGTGCTAGGGTGTTTGTTTTTCCATAAGTTAAGTAAAGGGGAGACATTCCGAAAGCTCCTACATCCCCAGTATTCTTTAAATTTGCATTTTCACTGTTGATATTTTGTCAGGCATTTATTTATTCAGTTAGTCATTATATAGAAGTATTTTTAAAACTCTAGAACAAACCTGCAGTCCGAGAGTTGTTTTTTTTCTATTAGGGTTAGCTCAAGAGGTTAGTCATGGGTGTTTGTTTTTCCATAAGTTAAGTAAAGGGGAGACATTCCGAAAGCTCCTACATCCCCAGTATTCTTTAAATTTGTATTTTCACTGTTGATATTTTGTCAGGCATTTATTTATTCAGTTAGTCATTATATAGAAGTATTTTTAAAACTCTAGAACAAACCTGCAGTCCGAAAGTTGTTTTTTTTTCTATTAGGGTTAGCTCGAGAGGTTAGTCATAAGTGTTATTAAAGGTGCTAGGGTGTTTGTTTTTCCATAAGTTAAGTAAAGGGGAGACATTCCGAAAGCTCCTACATCCCCAGTATTCTTTAAATTTGTATTTTCACTGTTGATATTTTGTCAGGCATTTATTTATTCAGGTAGTCATTATATAGAAGTATTTTTAAAACTCTAGAACAAACCTGCAGTCCGAGAGTTGTTTTTTTCTATTAGGGTTAGCTCGAGAGGTTAGTCATAAGTGTTATTAAAGGTGCTAGGGTGTTTGTTTTTCCATAAATTAAGTAAAGGGGAGACATTCCGAAAGCTCCTACATCCCCAGTATTCTTTAAATTTGTATTTTCACCGTTGATATTTTGTCAGGCATTTATTTATTCAGTTTGTCATTATATAGAAGTATTTTAAAAACTCTGGAACAAACCTTGATAGATTTGTGAAAGTTTAACATTTCCTTATTTGACCATTGTTTTGATTTTCGGCCGCCATTGTGATTTATTAAGTATTGAAAGGTAGTGCAAAGCAGTCCGAGAGTTGTTTATTTCTATTAGGGTTAGCTCGAGAGGTTAGTCATAAGTGTTATTAAAGGTGCTAGGGTGTTTGTTTTTCCATAAGTTAAGTAAAGGGGAGACATTCCGAAAGCTCCTACATCCCCAGTATTCTTTAAATTTGTATTTTCACCTTTGATCTTTTGTCAGGCGTTTATTTATTCAATTTGTCATCATTGTTTTTGTTTTTAAGGGTTTTACGGCGCTTGCAACACATTGAGGTCATATCAGCGCCAGTAAAAAGGGAAAAAATGGGATAGTAAAAAGTTCAAGAATTACAATTAAAGCATCCAAGAATAAGGCAGACAAAGGGGAATTGGTTCGAAAGGGAACAGATGTAGATTCCAAGAGCACACTATCAGTGTACTTAAATAGAGATCACCTAAAAGTCTCATCCAGACCCAAGCACAGGTCCCCACTAAGAGGAATACACTCAAATGTTAACAAATCATATATAATACATAAATAAAACACAATAGAGTACATAAGAGAGAGATTTACAAGGAAAAAAATATCATCTCCCAAAACTAACTATACATTTGACTGTTTCCCTCCCAGCCAAGGTATCTGGCCAGGGCCAGGACAAAACCAAGTAATCTCATTCCAAGACAAAGACAGAAAGCATGCTGGATTGGAAAACAAACATAGGGGGATAGAAGACATAGTATGTACCTCCCTGCCCGCTATGGGAGGTCAGGATCCCCACCCAGTTTTTGTCATCATTAAATGATGGTGAGTACAGTTTCGAATGAAAATAGTTCTTTCCCCGCGAAATTGCGGGCTTTTTACTAGTTATATTAAAAAAGAATAGATTATTATTATTAATTGATATTATCAACAGATATTTAAAATTACGTCATCCTGTTTGGTTGCGGATGAGATTATTATAACTTTATAGTCTCAAGAGAGATTTAAAATTACGTTATCCTGTTTGGTTACGGATGAGATTATTATAACTTTACAGTCTCAAAAGATATTTAAAATTACGTCATCCTGTTTGGTTGCGGATGAGATTATTATAACTTTACAGTCTCAAGAGAGATTTAAAATTACGTTGTCCATTCTTGTTGCGGATGTGCTAGAATCTTGTAGAAGAATTACGCTTAAATTATTATTATTTTCGCATGAAGATGAATAAAGTAAACTTTATTACCATTTACTTTATTGGAATGTTACAAGAGTTTTTGTGTGCGTGTATACGTGTGTTAGTGTGTGTGTGTGTGTGTGTGTGTGTGTGTGTGTGTGTCAGAGTGTATTACAACATTCATTTACCGCCGTAGCCAACCATAAGCACTAATGGCAAAGTGACAAGAATAAGCAGAGAGTGAGTAAACAGTAGTCGAAATCACCGGTCGCAATTTTGTAACCTTTAATTATTGGGGGAGGGGATACGTTGGCAGGGTGAAATCAGTTCGAAGAAACCGTCATTGAAGTAAAAATTGTTCAAGGAAGGCATGGAATGACAACAAAAATAATAAAATAATAAGGCTTGCAAGTTACTCATATATCAGTCTGCAAAAACAGTTTTATGATCTTTACATTTGCCAGTAATTCTGTGATCGATAATACAAATTGAATATTGGTAGAACGGAACAATGTTCATCCCCAAGAGTATTAAAAAAAGTATAGGTAACGAATGATTAAAGAAAAATGAAGTTATTTTAGTTAATAAATGACGATTTTCTAAGACACCTCAAGTTATGAATTGAAGACCATTTTTGTCAACACTTTACGGACGAAGGCATTGCAAGCTATCTCTATGGAAACGGCGCTATCACGAGATTCTAGTACATTATCACATCAAAAACAAAATAGGTTTTGGAACAAGATAGACATTACCGATTTTCATATTTTTGTTAGCTCAAACTGTAAGTAACAATAACTTCGTAACTTACCTTTTTGTATTAAAATATTGTTTTCTTATAATATATTTGAAAAAAAACGGAAATAGATTTAAAAAAAAAAAAAAAAAAAAAAACAACAACAAACAAACAAAATAAATAAACGAAGCCCCCCCCCCCCAAAAAAAAAATAAAAAAATAACAAAAACAAAATAAAAATAAAAAGGACTAAAAACATCCATTCGTGTAATTTTCATACCTGTTCAATTGTATACATAATTTAAAATGACAAGTTCTCTGACAAGGGCATTCTTGAATTCATTAATATATTTGGCATTTTTAGTTTAAATGTTTCCTTCCTAAACGAAGCAGAGAATCTAGAAATTAATATCTTCAAACCATCTCTAGTTGCGAATGTAGTTAGAAGTTATTTTAAAATAATCATTGTATTATATCACGACCGTGTAATCAACAAACAAACAAAAAATCTTGGAATTATATATTATCAAGTCCGTGTAATCAAGTAAAAAATAATAGCATTTCATTATATGTTATCAAGTCAGTGTAATCAAGTAAAAAATAATAGCATTTCATTATATGTTATCAAGTCAGTGTAATTAAGTGCATTATAGTTCGTGTAATTAAATAAAAACAGAGGAGATTTATTACAGCTCTAGAAGATAATTCACAACATAATGTTTACATTTTCAAAAATAAAGATACCAGAAGCGACAAATATATGATATAGACGTCTATTTATTTTCAAAGATTTTCGACATAATGAAGAAAGAACTCATTTATTATTCCCAAAGTAAAACATGGGATAATCTCTGCTTTAACACCAATAAATGCAGGTTCTTTGAAGCAATTATAGATAATATCTGACGAAATGAAGTTCTCAGATTTCCGTATGATTAATTTATTTTAAAACGTTCTGTAAAATTTCTTAAATGTTGATTTAATTGTGAACATGTTAATACTTTCAAAA
>NC_088368.1:29323300-29335194 GCF_034508935.2 Berghia stephanieae | reverse complement strand
ATTTTTTCTGACCTTCCCGTCCACCCAGTAGTGATTGGGCAGCTGGGTCTGTTAGATCTGGCGACACGTACTTTTGCGATAGACTAGCGTCCTATCCAAACAATTGATATGGTCCGTTTCACGCTATAGAAACCGGGATAAACTCCGGCTCCATGGGACCTAATGACTCTGAAGGACGACTTTGTTACCTTTGCACTTAATTTTATATGAAACTATTAATATATGTCAAACCTGCAATGTGCACACTGCAATCTTTACCCATCGTCTAGAAATAGTATTATCTCGGCTTAAACCAGATGCCAAAAGTGATACTGAAATAATGACAAGAAAGTTTATATGATTTAGAATTCTGTCACTATCAGAAAATTTCTTTATTATCTCTAATGTGCCAAAATAAAACCCCATTATGATCATTTTTTAACAAAAAGATTCTCAAATCAACACTGATGACGATGATACTGATGATGATAATAGTAATAATAATTTACTACTACTACTACATCTACTACTACTACTACTACTACTACTACTACTACTACTACTACTACTACTACTACTACTACTACAACATCTACTACTACTACTACTACTACTACTACTACTACTACTACTACTACTACTACTATTACTACTACTACTACTACTACTACTACTACTACTACTACTACTACTACTACTACTACTACTACTACTAATAATAATAATAATAATAATAATAATAATAATAAAATACATTATGCATTCTACTTTTGCAGGTAAATTCTAATCTGCCAACGAATCTTAACCGGGGTTATTCACCATGGCTCTTGTCAAATGACATTTTATTATGCCTTAGTAGTTTACAAAAATTATCATTCGAGTTTATGTGTGATAAAAATGACCCTTGATTTAGAAAAGGATCACACGCTATTCGTGTAGTCTATCATTCTATAAAAATAGTTTTATAAAGTTTAAATTTGTCAGAAGTTTCCTGATTGCTGGCAAAACTTATTATATAAAATGAATATTACTCTACCGTCCACAGCTTCTATCAGCTTAGTATTCACAGTAACCAAATATTATCTACTTACCCACATGTCAGTTTTCAAATGTTACTCACAGTGAGGGGGATTTTATAACACTATCGTCCTTATCCCATCTGACCTATCTGACAAATACTCGATTTTTAATAATGGGTCATAATTCCTTTATTTCACCTATTTGCAACAAACGCCTAAAAACAAGGGGTCATATCTGATACATAAATTTAACCTGCCGTATTTTTGTTTGTATACATTTAGCTGTTATAGATACTGAACATGGAATTTATGGTCAAATAAAAAAAAATAAATAAATAAAAATAAATACTTTTACTTGTTTTGTTGAGAAGAACAAATAAAAAAATTTATAAAATTTGTAATCCACAAGTTAACATTTCTAAATATTTAAACTTTATATTCGTCGGTGGAAAACACTTTGTCAAGATATAGTACAAGTAGAAATTGGTGCTTTTTCCACTAGTTTAAAACTGGATTAATGAACATCCATTTTACAAAATGTAAATTATATTTCTTGTTTCTCAACTTTATAAAACTTGTGGATACGTCGCTTATTCTTTGAACGAGAAAGCAATAATAATATGTTTTTATTTTAATTGAATAACTCACTTTTATCAATAATGTAATGGCTTGTTAGTCCAGGTGCTATTAACTCCACAGGTGTGTTTGGAGGAAAATACTTATTTATTCTGCACGCATCATCAATAGATCTAACAATTTTTTTTAGGTAAGCAATGCCGTTTAGAATGAATGAAATTGACGTCATTTGGTTCTTTGCTATCATGTTTTCACCGCCAGTTAGTTACATCTGATTAACCCTATTTACTGAGACATCTGAAGGGAGCAAATTATGGCGGTCCTACTAATAGTACAACTGAACATCATAACATTCTACAAAATGATATATTTTCACTTTTCAAATGGTCTACAACATGGCATTTGGATTTTAATGTTTCGAAATGTAAAGTATTACATATAGGAAAAAATAATCCATGTCATAATTATTTTACCGATACTTCTATGTCAAATCTACTTTCCGTTGTGCCTTATGAAAAGGATGTGGGAGTTACTTTTGATTCACATTTGAATTTTGATGTACATATTGATAATTGTGTTAGCCGTGCAAACAGAATGATGGGAATAATATCTAGAACCCTTATAAGTCTTGATAAAACCACATTTTTATATTTGTATAAATCGCTCGTTCGACCAATTCTAGAATACGGAAATTGCATCTGGAGCCCATTGTATAAAAGACAATCTATTAGTATTGAAAGTGAAAGAGAGCTACCTAAATTTTTTATACAATACAGTATTTATCTTATAAGGAAAGGTTAGAATTTCATGACTTACCCAGTTTGAAATATAGAAGAATTCGTGGGGATTTAATTCAGGTTTATAGATTGGCACATGGTCTGGATAGGATAGACTTTTCTGATTTTTTTTTCATATTCTAATATTACTTTTACTAGAGGGGACAAGTTTAAGATTCTTGTCTCTAGATGCAAAGCAAACATAAGATAAAACCTGTTTGGTATTCGTATTGTTCAGAAATGGAACAGTTTGAAATTTGAAGCAAAGAATGCAAAATCTATGGATTATTTCAAGGTGTTAGTAGACAGGGAATTATATGATGGGAGATTTATATATGACGAATAATACTTGTTAGCACTGCTGTTGACATGGCTTTCAATCTTGTATGTATATATTATGCATTATTATATTATTATGGTTATCTTCTATATGCGTGTGTATGTGTGTGTGTGTGTGTGTGTGTGTGTGTGTGCTTTGCATGTCACGGTTAAAGATATATGTTTGTTCACCACATATACATGAGTACATTTAAGTTGAAATACTATCTTTACCACGTGTATCATTATTGTAATCTTTAATCAATAGATTTATGGCATTACTATTAATATTAAGGGCATTCAAGTTATGTTAATTGCCGTCCGGAGCCGTCCGAAGGCCTAGGGAAGCCGTTCGGAGGTCATCTAAAGCATTCTCAAGCCATCCGGAGGCCTTCAGACCTGTACGAAACTTTCCAGAAGTTGTACGAAAGGAGGATTTCAACACAAACATTTATTATTGTAAAGAATGAAAGCATCAAACTGTCCCAAATATTGGGCACACTCTGTGGTGTGACAGGGGCACGTCTAGTTGGTAGTCAGGAGGTCTGTTTTGCCTTCAATCAGGCAGTATTATTTTTTCTTCCATCTTTCTCTCTGCTTTTTCTGGCACTGTTTCATAAAAAAAACTTTTCGTTTTGTTTTACACCAATCCCTATTTCCTCATTTTTCACTCCTTTAACATATAAAAACATAAAAACTGAATCCAAATTTCATAATCATAATTAAAATTTTATTTTTGTAGCATCTAAATCATTAAAACATAATACCACTTTAGGGTATGAATCACATAACAAGGTAGGGATTGCAATGATACACGCTATTTGTTTTGTGTTAACACGACTGTAAAAAGTAATGTATAAACTGAATATAACAATAAACAATGAAAGACATCTCATAGGCCAAAAACAAAATCAATTAAAAAGTCAATAACTCTCATTTATTATTAACTGAATAAGCGTTTTGAGCCCGCACCTTTCCCGTATATTTATAACATCTTTTTTTGAAGCTATTATATTATTATATTCAAGTGTATACATTGTTCTTACAGTCCGCACGGCTATGTGGCCTTGTGGTATGTCACTCGCTTTCGGATCGGAAGGTCCTGGGTTCTCGAGCCTCGCTCGGCGCATAGTTGAGTCCTTGGAAAAGACTCTTTACTCACATTCCTCACAGTTCTCAGGTGTAAAATGAGTACCTGGCCATCATTGTATCTGTCTGAAAAAAAAGTTGTATTATCGCCGAACAGGCGTCCTGTCTCGTTCTTTATGTTAGGTGTTGCTGTTGGTCAGGAACCCTTTGTAAAGCGCTTTGAGCACGTTTAGTGGATATTGCGCTATATAAAAAAAGCTCAAAGCTCAAACTCACACCTTCCACCAGCTTAATATTAAGTAATCACGACTTAATGTTTGCACCATTCATTGTTCTATGGTAAATATGAATTATACAATAAGTAAGACTAGCATTTTCTATCGTTTTGTACGTCAATGTACGTCAATGGATTGTACGAATTTCAAAATATATTCTGTCGTCACGGTTTAATCCTCTCGTTCGTGATTACAACAAAACCCGTATAATTTGTATCAACAAAAGTTTATTCGTCATTACAAACAATATGTTTAATATAGTAATTTATTTATAAAATAAATCATCAAAATATCACTAACCTATTAATCCAGATTTTGGTTCGTCGGAAAATTAATCTGTGTCTTCGGCTGTCTGTCATTTATACATTTGTATTATTTGAATAGCTGAATGGTGTGGTTCTCATTTTACTAAGTATTTGCTCAAGAAAAATATTCATACAATTAACAGGTCTAATATTAAGACCGGCTTATGTAAATTGGAATAGAGTGGCTACTGTTTAATCTGAACATTTCTATATTGCGAAGCCTTTCCATTATCACATTTTGGACACTGCCATTGTGATATTTCACTATATTGCCTCTTCCTTTAACTCACTCAACCCTAACACCGACTATATCCGTAGTATACTCCATGCTTATTTATTACATTTTTTTCTGAGACAAATTATAGGCATAGTATCAAAGCTAATGTTTTAGGTTTTTTTGTATGTTATTGTTTGTTGAATAAAACATGCTCATTTTTAATACATTTTTTCAATTTTGACAAGTAGCAATAATCTCTAGGATTGAGTGAGCAAATATTGCAAAAATGAAAAGGCTAATTATAGAACAAAATTTCTGACATCATCAATAAATTTAACAAAGCATGTACTTAGTTTGATCTTTGAGGCTATGATAGATATAAATAAAATGGAATAAATAAGCAAAATAAGATAAAATAAGATAAAATAAAATAATATCAAAGAGAGCGTAGTTCAACACCCGAAACTCGCGTCTATTTTATCACCAGATATTTCAAGGCCCGAGACTCGGCTGCCTATCATCACCAGATAATTTGGCACCCTGAAAAGTTGAGTCTACATTTTAGCTTGTTTTGTTGTTGTTGTTGTTGTTGTTTTCTATTATTTTTTCTATTCCAAAACACAAGCTGGCAATTTCTATCACTCTCGGTTTGTCTCCCACACTGACATTAACCGTCAGCAGTACATCAACAACTCTCTCTCTCTCTCTCTCTCTCTCTCATCAAAACATAAACCAATCCATCACACTTGCACATCTATATACATGCATAGATTTAATATAATATAATCTTCATTTCTTGAAGTTTTTCATATCTCTGCACACTGACGCACCCCAAACATGCACATCTTCCTAGGACGAATGATAATCTTACACAGTTATGTGATTTTTCAAAAACATTGTTGTAAGCGGCAATATTTTGCTTTGGGTTGAAAATATTTCCATTACAACAATGAGCTTGTAATACCAGACCTACAAATAAGTATGTAGTATCACACCTTCGTCTCGGCACACAAGCAGGTTTTCGTTTCATTCAGAACCCATCCAATAGAGGCTATAGAGAGGACGTCAGCCACTCTGTTCGCAAGTCAGTAGTCAGTGGTTATCAGCTAATCCTTGGGTTCTTAGTCAGACGCTTCATCAAACCCATTATTGGGTAGCATGTTGATGCCAGTTGAAGCCATCTCGACGTCGTCAAATGGAGCATCTTCTGTCGTAGCAGTAGAATCGCCAGTGCCTCATTTAAATCCTCCATTCCAGGCGTTGCTGTTGCCATATCGATCTTCGAAATGATTTGGTCTAGACGTCAAATTGACCGTTCTATGTCTGGAGAGATTTTAAAGCAATACCTTACATTATATCTTGGTCTACAAAAGAGTCTTTTTAAATGAACGGCCGTGTTTCTATATTTTCCAAGAACCCAAGGATTAGCTGATAACCACTGACTACTGACTTGCGAAGAGAGTGGCTGACGTCCTCTCTATAGCCTCAAATCTCATCCCTAAGCATTTTGATTAATCCCTGCCTTCAGACAACCATTTAGCCCTACCACCATGCTGATAAATTCACACGACGGATGTTGTTGACGGTAGCTAATTCTCAACATGCGCATGCGCACCTCGGGTGTCGAATAATCTGGTGACAAGATACACCACAATTTCGGGTGTCGAAGAAGAAATGGATAAATAAGTTTTGACCTGTTGTCGTTTGAAGAAAAATATTACTAACAAAATAGGTTGCTTTTTTTTATTAGGCAAGTCCTGCCAGAACCCAATTCTTTTTACCGTATATTTGGAAGCAGCACTAAAAGAATTAAGACAAGAACTCCCAATTCCTCAAATCCTTACCCGCGAACTGATCTACGCAGACAATGTTGATATCATATTATTTGATACAGCAGACCAGTCGAAGCAGCATATGCCAATAATATCAAATACTCAACGAATCCAAAATAGAAATCACAGTGGTTAACACGAAGCAAGCGGAATTGAAATGGTTAATAGTGATTCTACCGTGAAATCACTATTTTCGCAGTCACTCACTCTCACTCTATCCCATGACCGGTTGGGCGTCGGGGGGACTCTCGGGATGCAGACTTCACGATTCGACGCCACTCATCACGGTCTTGGGCCTTCCTCATTAGATTGTTCCACGTCAATCCTTTCCAAGCTTTAATGTTATCCTGCCACACTTGCCTCTGTCTTCCTCTTCTTCGGCAGCCTTCTACTGTGCCCTGCAATATTGTCTTGCATAAGCTTTCGTGTCTTACGAGGTGACCAAACCAAGACAATTTCCTTCTCTTTACCAGTCCAGTACTACTGCGAATAAGCACTTCGTAGATGATGTTGATTCAGTTAAGCATAGTTTAAAGTGATAGATGTAATTGGATCCAACTCGCAGCTTTTTAAAAACGACCGAGAGAATGATGTTGTTGACTTTACTCTCACTGTTTCCGTAAAATGAAAAAGACCGTCACCGTTCATAAGAGCGCTACTCAACCGAATTATTTATAATGTATGGCCTTCTTATATTTATTTGGTGTTATTCTTTATCAACTGTTCGTTCAGATTTCTGACATGTTCATTCGGATCACCAGGAACCTTGTGCACGCATTTTAACAGTCCGTCCTTTCAGGAGAAAGTTAATTAATTGGATCGTATAATGTTGCGACATCGAGTGTGTGGGCATCCATGGGGAGATGATTATTTATTGGATGACTCAGATCTTTTTAGGAGTTCAATGTTGACGCTCTTAAAGTCACGCGAGGTAATCGGTTTTATTGGGTGGTTTTATTATTAGGTTGATAGTAAAAAACAGAAAATGGTGATAAGGCACTAAATTGTTTAAGTTATTGACAGGAGATATAAACTGAAATTCTTCAATTATATTCTATTGACGTGGTTGATGATGTAGCCATTTCATAGCGTGCTGTAATAAATCTCAATTTGTCAACACTCAGTTTTACTCCCACTCAAATCAAAGTTAAAGTAACCCAAGTAAATGTGGTTTTGTTTTTAAATTGATTGGTGACTGATAACATCTCTAAACTCCATAAGAAAATCTTTACATGACAAGTCGTTCTTTTCAATGCGTGGTGGCCTGTATATGTTATGGATCATAATTTGTTAAAATTATTTAGCATAACCAAAAGTGTCGAATGTATTGTTTACAAATGAGATCTTATATAGAAAAGATGAAGCTCGTACAATTGCTATTCACCACGTCGCCTGTTCTGATGGGGACAACATTAATTTATTTGTATCCACTCGGTGTCGGGTCTTCTTAACAGGCTTGTCACATTGATAAGTGTCACCACGATTGCTTAATAGATAGTTAATAGGGAGACATGGGACAATAATCCACACACTCGTACCGATATTTCAAAATCAAACACTTCAGTGTTTACACGTCAAGAATATTGAATCATTAATTCAGTGATATAATAATAATGAAAACAAAATAATATCGGTCACTTCAAGTCGAAATGCCCCCTGATGAAATAGCTCGGTGTTTACTTTTTGTTTAATTCTATATGCAGATGTATATTTCCGAACATCATCGCAATGCTAAGTGGAGGGTTGTTTTCCTATCCGACCTGTGTGTATGTTTGAAGTGGGCTAGGGTACGAGAGAAAGTTCACAATATACGTATGAATATTGTTTTACAAAATGACATTTCCATTCAACATCATTCTCATTACAAAGAGAAGCGTATTTGCACCTCCCCTATTACGTTTCAGCTCACCTCATGTGCCCGTGAAAAAGATACTCTCTATGCTATCGCTGTTATTTTATATAGTCCGTTCCAAGTCCCATGCCCACGAAATATCGCTAATTTCTCCCAAATTACGAAATATGGTGCTAATAATAATAATAATAATAATCATAATAATAATAATAATAATAATAATAATAGTAATAATAATAATAATAATAATAATAATAATAATAATAATAATAATAATAATAATAATAATAATAATAATAATAATAATAATAATAATAATAGATCTTTATTGTCCATAAATATGGCAATTTGTCATTTAGTTACATTTGTTATAACGTTATATGATAACTATAACATTGAACAGATATTTCAGTCCTACTTATTTTCTCTCTCTCTCTCTCTCTCTCTCTCTCTCTCTCTCTCTATCTCTCTCTCTCTATCTATCTCTCTCTCTCTCTATCTCTCTCTCTCTCTCTCTCTCTCTCTCTCTCTCTCTCTCTGCTGTGTTATTTTTTTGCACGCGGACTTATTTGCCGAATTCTTTTGATCTTGTCATTGTTTGCATTAAAATGCGACTCAAACTTTAAAATGTTACAATAATGGTCTGTTGATTTTCTTTCCCGTGGAGATGATAATCAAAGTTGCATTCAGTGGCGTAGCTAAGGAAATAATTTTGGGTTGCTTCAAATAGTGTAATTATAGATATAATATGTATAGTACTAAAAGGTCGCTAAGGTCTTGCAGATCAAAATCTAGAGGTGCCTAAATGAGTCAATAAAATGACTCTTTAAAAGATACAAAACAAAGTAAACGACGTTTCGGCCTTTGGCCTTATTAAGGTAAACAAGAAAAGGAAATATGTTATATTACATTGGCAGTATAGTTTAAACATTATTGGTAAAAGCGTGTGTGTGTGTGTGTGTGTGTGTGTGTGTGTGTGTGCAAGGGAAGGAGAGAAAGAGTGAAAGAGATAGACAAACACAGAGATAAAGAGAGAGAGAGAGAGAGAGAGAGAGAGAGAGAGAGAGAGAGAGAGAGAGGGGGGGGGGGAATTCCTTTTACGCCGAATGTATTTTCTAGTCTTCTTGATAAAATGTCATGCTCAATGGTGTCGAAAGCAGCTGAAAGATAGAAACCTCATATCGCATTGATATTGTTAGCATCGGCATGTGATAACAAGTCATTAAAATGCTAAGAAGTGCCGTTTTAGTACTGTGTTGCTGTTTGTAGGCTGACTGGAAAGGTTGTTCCAAACTGTTGTTCTCATAGATGAGATTATAAATGTGTAAGATCTATCTTCTCCAAACGTTTTGACAAAAAAGTAAGTCTGGTACATGACGATAATTGTTGAATACATTGTGGTCTAGTGATGGTTTCTTCAGTAGCGGTTTGACGAGGACACTGTTAAAACACGATGGAACTTTGGCAGTCAGTAGGAATTTAGTTATGATTGATGTAATGGGTGTAATAATGTATCGATGAAGCTAGCCAAAAGCTGTCCTGGTAAGGAACAAGGTCGCAGGATTTAATGGGGGCTTTTGTGATCAACTCTCTAACGAAACTGGGTTAAACTTGTCTAAAGGGGTACCACAGAATGTGCTAAAGATGGTTCATGCTGATTTAGTTCTGAACGAATGATACGTATGGATTTTGTTTTGAAAAAAGTTGACGAATTCGTTTGGCAAGTCTCTTTCGGTGGTTGTAGATGGTAATGAAGTGCATCTTCCACGTCCAAGTAGATAATTACAGATGCCAAATAATTGTTTTCAGGATTTGGAAGTTTCGAATTTTGAAAGAAAATACGAGATATTTCCCTTTTCTATTGCTGTCTTCCAGGCGCGAAATGTTTTCTTGTATTTTTCAAGATGAATGGTAAGACATGATGTTTTCAGTAGTTATTTCTGCTCTCCGACACTTCTTCTTATCTTCTTTAGCGTCCGACGAATTAAAACTTTATAAAAAGTTCCTGAATACTCCAGATTGAAATTCCGATCTAAAGACGAACCAGAAAGCATGTCTTATATGGAATTTAATAGAGAAAAAGAGAAGAATTTTCTTCAATGGTGATCGTCTATGGAGGTTGATGATTTCAATAGTCTTAAAAATCTGATATTAAAGGAGAAGTTAAAAATCTTCCTCCGAGAATGAGACTTTGTGTAGATAGAAGAAAGAGGTCATGATATTACAAGTCGTTTAGGGCTGGCAGCCATGTGTGACGAGTTTGAACTTGTTCACCGAGCACATCTCCTGAGAAGGATCATCACGTTGCCGTCGTACAGGAAGCTTTGCGCTGAAATGACCCTGAAGGTGATACCAGCCTAGATCCAATCATGCTAGAACAGCTGAAGATGAGTAGCCAGACCAAGAATGATCCAAACCGACAAGGTTCTTCCTTCTCCTGGACCCACACCTCCAACTCAATGAAAATGAAAAATAGGAAAAGATACCATGCTGGCTCGGTCGTCGCCCAGTACAAAAAGGATCACGTGTCAAACGTAGGAAGTCCGATTGACATGACAAGTGAGCTAGACTCCAACGTTGATCACATCGTCCTCCACTGTCCAGTCACTAAACTTGAAGGTGGTTACGAAACCACCCTTAGGGCGGAGGAAGACTTTAGAAGCTGGGTTGACGAAATACATTTGGAGGTGTAGCCATACGCTACTACTACTACTACTACTACTACTACTACTACTACTACTACTACTACTACTACTACTACTACTACTACTACTACCGAGCACATCAAACTTTTGATCGAACAAGTTACGTGCGTGAAAATAATGTTCGAAATGTGCAAGGGGCGGGTTCGAATTAGGAAACTGTCGTAAATTCTCTCCGGGCAGTTATTATTCATGTAATCCTATACTCAGTAGTTTTGAACCTAGACAGACAAATAAACAACAAATAATTTTTTGACATAAGTCTAGATTCAAAATAGATTCGTGATCCCTATCCTAACTACAACAACAACAACAACAACAATAATAATAATAATAATAATAATAATAATAATAATAATAATAATAATAATAATAATAATAATAATGCTAATAATAATAATAATAATAATAATAATAATAATAATAATAATAATAATAATAAATAATAATAATAATAATAATAATAGTAATAATAATAATAATTATAATAACAATAATAATAATGATAATAATAATCCTTTTGTGTTTTGGGCTTACATTTATTATAGTGTCTGCATATTGTTATTAGTTCTGATCTTTTGATAAAGGTGTTTTTGTTTCTGTGGTTGTGTAAGAGTATTTCCAGTTTCTCTGTCAGGCACAGGTTGTATTTTCTAGCACCGCATCTGTAAGGGCTCATTTGCTTGACTATCTCGTGCGGCTATGTGGTCTAGTGGTATGACACTCGCTTTCATATCGGAAGGTCCTGGGCTCGAGCCTCGCTCGGCGTATAGTTGAGTCCTTGGAGAAGGCTCTTTACTCACATTCTCTCGACGTACTCAGTTGTAAACAGCTTTGTCTCTGTCCGCAAAAAAAAAAAAAATGTAACATCGCCTAACAGGCGTCATGTCCCCTCCTAAATGTTAAATGTTGCTGTTGGCCAGGGACCCCTTGTAAAGCGCTTTGAGCACATTT
>NC_088368.1:29300800-29315800 GCF_034508935.2 Berghia stephanieae | reverse complement strand
CCTCGCTCGGCACATAGTTGAGTCCTTGGAAAAGACTGTTTATTCACATTCTCTCTTGTAAAGCGCTTTGAGAACATTTAGTGGATGTTGCGCTATATAAAACCTCAATTTTTTAAAAATGCCTTTAGTGTGGAGAAAAAGTCTTCGACTTGTGATATGTGGATGAATACCTGGCTACAGGTATAAACGGATATTATAAGAGTGGGAGTGCAAAAACGACGCCTAACAGGCGTCAGGTACTGTACACAATGAAATATTGATTCCATTCTCCCTGCTGGGGGAATAAATGAAACACTGTGAAGAGCGTTGAGAATGGCTAATCCTTGCATGTTTATTTATTTATTTTCTTAAACTAAAGAGTTTGAGAATGAAAAGATAAGAAATATAATAAAATAATAATTGCCATTTCTCATTAATTTGAATTTAAAACAGGGATCGCAGAATCCAAGAAGTAACTTCGAAAAAAATTCAAGATGGATTTTTCAATAACCAAATGTTTAGTATCAGTTTATAATTTATCGGTGGTAGGCAGAGCAAACCTCTGAAACTCTGATTTTTACGAACGGCACAGGAGCTTTGCGTACCATGTAATATTAAATTTTGAGCGAATCAGACCTCTGTTGACGCTGACAACGACTTCAGAGGTTTGATATATATATAAAATTATTGATGAATGTCCTGTAGTTCAGACAGTGCTCTATAAATTAAATTAACAAATTCAGAGCATATTGATATGAGTAAAACGACTCACATTTGTCCAGGACAGCTTATTCAACACGATATGTTTCGTCAGTTGGATTAAGAATAATTAATGGTTCCTCCGTGACCTCTTGCTGCTATGCGTGTCAAAAATAAAACTGATTTTTCGGGATGGTTTTTTTTTCTTAAATGTTTATGTCTTGCCTTGTTTCTTACACCGTTTCTTACACACAATTGTTTCTGAGTAATATAACGTAAAACTTCAAGTTGCTCAAATTCATTTAATGAGAATTTGTATAAAAGCATTAATAAACAAGGGGTGAACTATGAATGTTCAGTCTGGGACCTAACACACCATAAAAACAAAATAGGAATAAAAACACGGAAAAAATACAGAAAAATGCAATGGGATTCGTTACAAATGACACTCATCCATGAGTGGTAAAACATATGCTCATAAGAAGAAAATATGGATAATTACGCATCAGAAGTAGGGCCTAGGGAGAGATTAACGACACTATAAGGCCCGCGGAGTCGGAGTTTATCCCGGTTTCTATTAGGACACTAGTCGCAAAGTACTTTTCGCCAGATTTATCAGACCCAGCTATCCAATCACTACTGGTGGAGGGGGGTGGGGGCTGCAGAAAATTAGGATAGTTACTGCATCATGGAGTACGGGCTAGGGATAGATTAATAACACTGTATAAAGGATTAGATGACCTTATAGAGATATCACTAGATCATTATCAAATGAAGTCAACTGAAATACAAATTAGACAATCGGGTTACCAAATCTTTGATATTCCTCCATCTGATGTTAACATCATCTTCATTCACTTTCACTAAATACATTCCATTATTGGAATAACTTTTCCGCAGATATCAAGCTATAGAGAAATAGTGAGACTTTTGTATGAAGCTCTACGACTTGAGTTTTTATATTTTTATATTGCACAATATCCTCTTAACGTGCTCAAGACGCTTGCAACAGCAACATTTAACATGTAGGACGAGACATGATCACTGTCAGGAAATATAAGAATACAATTTTTCCCTCGGGAAACAACCCTGTTAACGGCCTGGTATTCATTTTACACCTGGGTGTGTGAATGAATGTGAGTAAAGAGCAGTGGCGTGGCGTGCTTACAGTATAAGGTGGTGCCAGAATCAGAAGGAAATGACTAAAAAAAACACGCTGTATTTGTAAATACAAAAGAAAGAAAAAAATATGCAGAATATTCTTACTCAAATAAGTAAGATGTGTATTTACTATCTCTCAGTATTATTTTTTCTAAATGCTGTAATCCATTTTTAAAAGATTGATGCCGTGCCAGGCACCAAATCAACCAATATAGCCGCGCTCCTGGTAAAGAGACCTTTTCAACGACTCAACTATGCGCCATGTCAGAGCGGGACTCGAACCCAGGTACCTTTTGATCTGAAGGCGAGTGTCATACCACTAGACCACACAGCCTCAAAACCACAGACTATCGGGAAGCTACTATACATTTTTTTTCCTTCGTTTTGAATACAGTACTCACTGGATTCTCTAGCACGCTGAATTCGAGCACGGTCTGCAATACGGTACCGGGGAGTTGGATGGCCGAATTTTATCTATAGATAGTATGCGCTTGGCTAAGAAGCTCATAACATTGCCAGCCGGAAGTATAACAGACCAACATACAAAACTGTGAGTATCCATGAACGTTTATAGTCGGGCTAATACAGTTCAGTGAACATTACTCATAAACGCGGATGGCAAAAAACAATAACAAAGACCTGAGTGACGTCATCTGCATACTATCTATAGGGAATGAGATTAGCGGAAGAGTAGAGTCCCTTGATTGGACGTCACTCATAGTCTGATGGGTGACGTCCAATCAAGGGACGCTACTCTTCCGCTAATCTCATTCCCTATATAATTACGAATTACCGCCCCCGAGAACATCGGATTTCGATCCACTCAAACTCCAGCCCGCTTTATTGGCTTCTTCCGAGAGCGTACTAGAATACAGCAAGTACTGTCTGACTTACTTGACTTATTGCCTATCGCCTCCTAATCTCCGGATTGGGACGCTTTGGCAGCTTCTCTGATTTGTTGTATGAGTTCTTTTCACTGATTCGGTCTACTGCAATGGATCTCATGTATTCTAAATCCTTTTCGTATCTCAGTTCTTGTGTGTCATCGAGGCGCTTGAGATCTTCATTTATCGTAGAGTATATGCTTGTGGGTCTGCCTTTGTGTTTGTTATGTCCTCTTGGTGTAAAGAATAACTCCATTGCCTTATTAGCTGGAATATATCTGTGTCTCCTTAAGATATGTCCAAATAGTCTCCATCTTGTTTCCAAAATTTGAATCGATGGCGGGGTTTCTTCGATTTTATGAACAGCAATTTATTACTTATTTTGGTTAATACAAAAATAAAAAGTACTGTATAGTAGTGGAATATACATTATCGATAGTAATGCTCAATCTGAGTCAGTCGGATTATATGGAGAAGAAATAAAAGGAAGATTCTGCATTCGGTCTCCTCTTTTCTTAAAAATGTGTGTATGTGTATATAGGTATAGACACACACACACATATATATATATATATATATATATATATATATATATATATATATATATATATATATATATATATATATACATATATATGTATATAGGTATATGTATATATATATATATATATATATATATATATATATATATATATATAGATGTGTGTGTATGTATATTTGTGTGTATATGCATGTATGTATGTTTGAGTCGTGTATACGAAATATGTATATATATATATATATATATATATATATATATATAAATATATATGTATGTAATATGTATGTATGTGTAGGGTGTATATGGTTGTGTGTGTATGTGTGTGTGTGTGTGTGTGTGTGTGATTGGATGCATGTGAGCTTGTGTTCGTATGTCAGAATCTGCAGTATTTAATGTTTTTAATGATGGCATAAGCGCTCTATAAATGTACATTTATTATTATTATTATTATTATTATTATTATTATTATTATTATTATTATTATTATTATTATTATTATTATTATTATTATTATTATTATTATTATTATTATCATTATTATTATTATTATTAAAAGAAAATAATTTAGCATATTGTCAAAAGAAATTAGGCTTTAAATTCAATTTTCACTTTCTCATCCCACCCAGACTTGTTATCAAGTAGAATCACACATTTCATTGCTTAGCTATTTTATAGGTGCACATAATAATATATGCAGATCTTATAACCGAAAGCAAGTATGGGGCTGATTTAACGTTGTTGTAATGGACCGTATTTGTGTTGGTTTGAGAGAATTTCCGTTACATCAATGAGAGCATAAAAAAGAAGAGGTCGGCTAAGCTCCATTATAAAATATAAGGATCATTTTAAGACAATGCATTATAAACGCGTGCTTAAACGCGGAAGTATAAAGCTCTCATAAATTTTCCCAAGATAATTTTAGATATCGAAAACGATTGTGTAATATCTAATACTGGTAATAAAATGAAATGTTTAATTGTGTATGTTGTCACTTGTCTTTAGGCTATTGTGTAACTGGATCGAGACAATAACTATTCTGTTATTGTGTAAGCTAGATACTTCTTTGTTATAGAGGCATCAGATTCCTCTGTGAGTAATAGTTAAATAGTAGTAGTAGTAGTAGTAGTAGTAGTAGTAGTAGTAGTAGTAGTTGTTGTTGTTGTTGTAGTTGTAGTAGTAGTAGTCGTGGTGTAAGTAGTAGTGGTGGTATTAGTATTACAGTAGTAGTAGTATCTGTAGAGGTATTAAAAAGCCTAGGAGATCTAGGAATTGATGAACTTCACATATTATTCAACAATATATACAACACTGGGAAAATTCCAGAAGATCTCTGTAACTCTATTTTCATAGCAATACCAAAGAAAGCAGGTGCAGTCAGATGCGAAAATTTTAGAACTAAAAGTTTAATAAGCCACATCAACAAAATACTGTTGCGTATAATTATCAACAGGCTAAGGAATAAGATTAACCCCGAAATCGCAGAAGAACAATATGGATTCCAACCTGACAGAGGGACAAGGAACGCAATATACCTCCTCCGTGTTTTAAGTGAAAGAGTTATACAGGTTCAGACCCCACTATACCTCTGTTTTGTCGACTACAAAAAAGCTTTTGATAGAGTACGCCACGAAGAAATACTAAAACAACTGCACTCCATTGGCGCTGATGAGAAAGACCTCAGACTCATGCAAACATTATACTACACCCAGCAGGCATCTATCAAAATCGGAAACTCTACAGGAAATTCCATTCCTATTAAGAAAGAAGTCCGTCAAGGGTGTGTTGCCTCACCAGATCTGTTTAATCTATACCAAGAAACAATCATGAGGGGCATAACTAATATGGAGGGAGTAAAAGTAGGAGGTCACAACATAAATAATATAAGATACGCAGACGATACGGTACTCATTGCAACATCAGAAATCCAACTTCAAAAGATTGTTGACAAAGTGGTAGTAGATAGTGAAGCCAAGGGAATGGAAGTGAATATCACCAAAACGGAATGCATGGTAATACAGAAAAACCCCGAAAACAACAACACCTGCAATATAACGATTCACGGCGAGCAACTTACCAACGTAGAAAGTTTTAAATACCTAGGTTCAATAGTGACAACAGATGGAAGATGTAACCGAGACATGCGAGCAAGAATAACTCAAGCCAAACAGGCCTTCATGGACCTGGGAAACATTTTGAAAAACAAACAGATGTCGTTCGGGATTAGATTCCGAGTCTTGAAGTGCTACGTGTGGCCAATCTTGTTATACGGATGCGAAAGCTGGATTACAAATGCAGAAACACAAAAGAACATTGAAGCTTTTGAAATGTGGTGCTTGAGAAGGATGCAGAGAATATCGTATACTGCACACAAAACGAACGAAGAAGTGCTAAAACAAACATACCAACAAAGGAAACTAATGCCCTTAATAGCGGATCGACAACTATCCTTTTTCGGACACATAATAAGGAAAGATAAGAATGAATACCTGGCAAGTTGTGGAAAAATACCTGGTAAACGCGCCCGGGGGAGACAAAGAAAAACACTCATAGACCAACTGAAGGGCTTCACCAACCTAAAAATCCAAGAGCTGTTTGAAAAAGCAAGAGACAGAGAGGAATGGAGAGAGATAATTCATGCAGTATCCGAAGCCTGGACCAGGCATGGAACCTAGAAGAAGAAGAAGTAGTAGTAGAAATAGTAGTGTTACATACAATTAAAAGTACTAGTGCATCCTACAGTAGTAGTAATACTAGTAGTAGGAGTAATAATAATAATAATAATAATAATAATAATAATAATAATAATATTAGTAGTAGTAGTAGTAGTAGTATTAGTAGTAGTAGTAGGAGTAGTAGTAGTAGTAGTAGTAGTAGTAGTAGTAGTAGTAGTAGTAGTAGTAGTAGTAATAGTAGTAATAGTAGTAGTAGTAGTAGTAGTAGTAGTAGTAGTAGTAGTAGTAGTAGTAGTAGTAATAGTAGTAGTAGTAGAAGTAGAAGTAGCAGTAGTAATGTAGTAATACACTAATAGTAGTAGTCATAATAATAATAATAATAATAATAATAATAATAATAATAATAATAATAATAATAATAGTAGTAGTAGTAGTAGTAGTAGTAGTAGTAGTAGTAGTAGTAGTAGTAGTAGTAGTAGTAGTAGTAGTAGTAGTAGCAGTTGTAATCCGGTATCATTCTGTACTAATTAGATATTTCCAGATGTCCGAAAGAGAATTTATAGTTAAGATCAGAAATATGAAATATTATTATTTTGGTCTCTTAATCTTTATTGATTATTTTTGGAATATACTTTGCTCAGTATAATGTTTTTGACGATAGATTTAATTTTCAGATCGATATCACCCAGGCATATGCCGTTTTGAGATGATGGGTCACGTTTCTGATTAACAGAAATTTTAGTCTGTTTTAAAAGTAGTCTTTGCGGCTCTGCACTGCGGCTGACGCCTGGGTTATTCCAATCTTCCTTCAGATAGACCAAAAAGACACATTTTTTAAAAGGGGGAGGGCGGTTAGTGAATTTTATTCATTTGTTTGTGTTTTATTTATTTAAAATAGAAGCTTAACGAAATAAATTCAAAATGATTCGAGTAAATTTAAATATTATCTGTCAGTATATATATCTTTGCATTCCAAGGAGGTTACATTAAGTCGTCTTATTTGCCCAATTGTATTAACCTATGAATAAAACAAGTTAGTCTCAGAACGGAAAGGTACAGATAAAATATTAGTTTTTGACAAAAACGGAGCTCATTCGTTTTGTCGACGAATAATACATTTTTGTTTTATCTCAAAGCGTGGGGCATAAACATATGATTCTTGCACATTTGGGTTTTCAATCCGGATGGAGTTCTTAATCGTAGCGCAACGTTAGAGCAATTGCATTGGAAGGAGATTGAAATTCCCGATGCAAGAGAGCAAGAATGCTCTCAAATGATTTCAGCTTTACACGATTCATCTACAAGACTTTTTCTTTTTAAAGTTGTTTTCTTTCTCGTCGTCTGTCTGGTTGTGCTTTGTGTGAAATTGACGCTCAACAGTTTATCTATCTCTGTGTCAATTAGATATCGTTGTGCCTTTTGAGAATAACAATAGTTTTCTCGTAAGTTATGTATTTTGCCTTAATTAAGATGATATGATAACGAAGATCTATAACAAGGACTCTAATACATTTTACTTCATATAGATGTTCTTTCTTATTTTTCTTAATAAAATTTAGATCATGGAACTTTGGTGGAGAGATCAATGGCTATGGTTCATTACTGTAATACTGATATCATCATTTGTATTTAGTTGCAAGACTGCGGAATCTACCAAACGGCCGTCAGTTTCTGAACGAAACAATATCTCTGCAAAAAGTAGAGCATCAAAGTTCCATAAAGCATGGCATCATCTTGTGCCAAAAGATGCTCTGAAGTCAAGGTCGGTTCAAATCGGGTCAGATGATGGTTCTGACCACGGTATGGACAGTTTTCGACATCAAAATGCATCATCGAGTATTTTGATAGCGTTACAGGACACCACTGTAGATAGAAAGTATTCGTCTTGGAAAGAGTTTCGCCGCCTACCAGATTCCCAAGACAATTATATTGCGTCAAAAGATTTACAACACAAATCAGATCGCCTGACCATGAAGTCACCTAATCTAAAGTCAGTCTACAAGGATGGTGTAAACCCAAAAACATTTCTACATCAATCATACAGGGAAAACAATGGAGTACAAAACATGATGATAGAATTCAATTTTGAAAATCCGATTAAAACGATACTGGGATTGAGAAAGAACAACCGTAAATCAACATCTGAGTTTGCATCTGATAGTTTTAAAAATCTGCATCAATCCTTTAAAACACCACTTTTTAGTTTTAAGAACATCCAAGATGACGTTTTAAAATCAGGGGCTGTACAAAAGAAGATGGTAAATTATTTCATTTCACCCTGTGATTATGTTCAAGACAGAGAATATGCAGGAATCGCCGTGGTCTGTTCTAGCAGAAATATTCAAATATTCCAGAGCAAATGAATTGTCCCGGACACAACTACAATCAAATTAGACGACAACACTATTTTTGAGCTTACAGATGACTGTTTCCTAAAAGCTCGACAACTCAGATACCTAGATTTGAGTAACAATAGATTTCGTTCCCTTAAACCTGAATGGTTTCGAGGCATTGAGGGGCTTCTGGTTTTGAAATTAGACAACAACATTATAAATCTGGATCGAAAGTCTTTTAAAAGTGAAGCGTTTCTGTATCTAACGTCTTTGGTCCAACTAGACATCGGGTTAAACAACAACTTTGACCGTGAGGGTGAATACCCCGACTTTCTGTTAAGAGGTCCAAAAAGTTTGAAAGCACTCACAATTGATACATTCGCCAAAGATCTTCATTTTGGATCAATTTTCGAAAACTCAACTTTTTTTAACTTGTTTGACTATAACCGGGGGTGCACGTAGAATCCTAAATAATTCATTTGAATCCTTTGGTGTGATACCGCTAACAAATCTTCGCCTCCACCAGCTGGATATATTGACTGATACTGAGATGGATGCTTTTTCACCTCTGAAATTCTTAAATAGTTTAAGTGTGCATCATATAAAGCAGGAATTACACACAACATTGTTGAGTCTAAAACCTTTTGCAGGAAGGAATTTAACTATCCTTACCCTCGATAATGTTGGGCATACCTTTAAAGACGTTGCTTCTTTCGAAGGAAGCAAAGTTATTACCGAGTCCAGTGGTCGATATCTAAGTGAAATCTGCGTGGAGAACCTGATTTTAAAAGCTAGTGGCATACTATATATTTCTTACAATTTGTTTATGAGTCGGACATTTGCACAATGTTTAAAAACCATCGATCTCTCCGACAATCCGTTACAAGGAGAGTTGAACGCTTATTTTGTGATGCGCCGTCTTAATAAGCTGGTTTCAGTTATAATTTCTCATAAGGATGTCAACTTGCCGCACATACCGAGCTGTAGAGACACAAAGTGTTCTACCGTTTCTACGGACAAGGTTGACATGTTTTTCAACTCTCATGTGTCATATATGAATGAACATGAGCTGCTTAAAATTCCTGAAGGCGTCAGTGATGTGTCACACATAAAACAGAGAGCACCCGTTCGTTTGAAGGAAAGATCCAACAATGTGACAGAAAGACCAGAAAAGACTGGTGGCTGTAATATTAATATTGAGGCCTGTCAAAATAGCACGGTTAAAGCATTTAATTGTTCAGAACTACCAAAACCTTTCATGTTTAACAATAAATTGCGATCAAAATCTGACCAGTCTGTCTGCTTTGAATTGCCTCCAAATCTGAAAACTATTTATATGTCGAAAATATCAGGGAATATGATGCCTCTATCAAAAACACTGGCTTTTTCACCTAACACACTCAGAGAGTTTTACTTAGTTGACAATGGAATTTACGGTATGTCCGGGAGAATAATTGGTCTTGATAGCTTACAGAGTTTGGATATTTCCGGTAACGACGGTAGAATGATGGAAATATATTTTTTCGACCAATTTCCATCCCTAAAGGTTTTTTTCTTGAAAAGAATGAACTTTAATTTCAATTTTCTCGCCCTTTCAAGCTCTCGTTTATTTTCGAAATTGAAAAGTCTTGAAATTATTGATATTTCTTATAACGGACTAAATTTATTTTCACGCGGCACATTCAAAACCACAAAGCTTAAAATTCTCATTTTGGCTAAAAACAGGTTTCGGTCAATTTCTGTATCTATCTTGGATTTACCCAATCTCTGTGTGCTGGACCTTTCATACAACTCAATCTTTACCTTGTCAATCGAAGAAATGGATGAGTTAGGCGCCCATGCAACAAAAACTTCTGACTTTTCTCTTCGACTTAAGGGAAATATTCTGTCATGTAGTTGCTCTGACTTTAAATTCTTGAGATGGTTGCAGAGGACACCTGTTCAATTGGACATTGATGACAATTTCACTTGCATCAGTGAATTTGGGGAATTTTCTTACATCCATGATTTTCAAGACCTGGGCATATTTTGGAGGAAATGCCATGGAAAAACGGCTTTATTTATTAGTGTGATTATTTTTTCACTATTACTTCTTATATTTACTGTAGCAATTTTGTTTTTTCATTTCCAAACACGATTGAAAGGTTATATCCATCAGGTAATTCTAAGGCGTGCCAAACCAAAAATGCCTTCAGACTACCCAATTGGAGTGTGTATAGAATATTCGGACAAAGATGCCACATTTGCTTGTCTCCCCTTGAGAGAATTTGTTGAAATCGACCTAGGATTATCAACGTTCGTTCGCCACAGGGATCTCCTGGCAAATCAGCATCGAGACGTGTCAATCACAAACACAATTGGTCGAAGTTGGCGGGTTCTTTTTGTGGTTACAGACTCTTATCTGTCCCTTGACCACTGGTCATTCTACGTCATGAAATTGGCATCCTCTTCCGTCGCAGTCACCAATCAAGGAAAGATCGTTGTGCTTGTGGAAGCCGGACTGGACAGGAAAATTCCGATTTGCCTTTTGAAAGCTGCCAAAGAACACAGCATCATTACCATGGAAACGAAACCGTATGAGTTGAGCATTAACATGCGATATCAACTAAAGAAGGCTCTGACATATGACGATGCTTTAGATAGTTAAATTTAACAAACTTTAGAGCAAGGATTTGGAGTGATGGGGGATACATTGCCGCATGGATTGAAGACAATCTTGCAAATTAAAGGTAAATAACGTTTCGGGATTAAAGTTTTCATCTGCTAAAATAAAATATAAATGAAACTACTCTTGTCATCCATATAATGACAGCTTCAAATGCTGAATTCTAGTACATCAACTTCGGAAACTCGCTAAATATGGACTTGATTTTATAATAAATAGCGGAAGGAGGGGGAGGGGGGCAATGCAACTTGATGATGGTGATGATGATGACGATAATGATGATGATGATGATGATGATGATGATGATGATGATGATGATGATGATGATGATGGTGATACTCTATCTTTGATTACCCCGCCATACTTGGGCATGGTATTTTGTCCAATATTCCCTTCCCGCTTCCCCAATATCGAAGTTTTTTTCCAGTTCTGAGTGGTAGAAGGGTTTTCTGGATTTGAGTCGTGATGTTCTGGGAGCTACATTTATGATGGTTTTTAATGGGGTAGTTAGGGTGAGGTATTTCAGTAATTCTTATTAAACTGTATTAACCAGACTATAAAAGTTCATGGTTACACATAGTTTTGTGTGTTGATCCGTTATATTTCCAGATGGCAATGTTGTGAGTTTCTTAGCCAAGCGCACACTATCTTTTGACGCTGTGCGCTTGGCTAAGAAATTCACAACATTGCTATCCGGAGATATAACGGACCAACACACAAAAGTATATGTGTAATCTTGAACGTTTATAGTCTGGTTAATACAGTTTAGTGAGAATTATTCATAAACATGGATGGCAAAAAAAAAAAAAAAGAAATAAAAAAATAACAAAGACCTGAGCCCGTTTTCATGAACGAGGACTATATTTATTAATTTACTTGTCTAGTAAATGACTAGCTAGTCTTAAGCCCAAGCGAAGTAAGTGCCTAAAAATCGGATTTCATGAACGCTTTCTTGTCTCGGACTAGCTAGTCTCTTGCCTAGAAGTGGGCGTTGTAAGGACGGTGACTAATTCGGTTATTTTGTGCAGGTAACATCATCTCTCAACTACATGAAGATGGGAAAGATACACACGCCTTCATACTTACAACGCAAACGATTTCAAAGAGGAAATTAGCGACACCCGTGATATTGACTGTCGACTGTTATAGAATGGAATGATGTCTATCGTCGACTGTCAATTCTATATTTAGGTCCATGGCAGTTTCATTGAGACAGCGAACACTGAGATTGAACCTCAAAGAAATTGAACCAAATAAACCCCCAAAATTCGAAACAAATAATTACACAAAAGAGAAAGTGTGTTCTGATTTATTACATTATTTTCAGTCAATTGCAATGTCAACAGAATCTTTTTTTGTCTCCACAATACTTTTTAATATTTTTTTGTGGTTGTTCTTTAACGCAAACCCTTCTATTTCGGAGTCTCTTCTTCACTCTGAACTTCGAGCAGATAGATTCAATTTTTTTGGTTTTTACTCAAAAAAATGTGTACTTTCGACGATCTGCACTTATCTTATAGTTTTTAAAAGCCTGTGTCAATGGGAACAGGACATTTTTTGCCTCTGTCATTCGAAACCGACGTATTTTCATTACGAAGCGATGCGCACTCAATCTAAAATCTAAAAATAGCTTCTATTTTGTTGACGCTATGACGTCACCTAGTAACTAGACTAAGACTAAAACATGAAGGCATGCTCCGGCAAATGACTAAAACTTAGTCCGAAGGTGCCGTGATTTTAATACCGAACTTGCTTAGTCAGCTCACATGAAATCCGATTTTTTCAAGTCATTGACTAAAGTCAGAGATAGTCAGAGACTAAGCGCTAGTCCTCGTTCATGAAAACTGCCCCTGGGTGACGTCAACTTCGTTCTATCTATACGTAAACAGACATGCGCACACATACACACACACACACACACACACACACACATACTCACATGCATAAATACACACTCACATATATAAAACACTGATATACATATTTATCTGCATATCGATATTTACATATATTATTTGTCTGTAGTCGTACAAAATTTACGTCGACCAGCTCTTTGTTATTTCTTGTAATCAGCCATTTTTATGAGTAGTTCTCACTAAATTCTACCAATCAGACTATAATCGTTCAACGTTAACATGGGATGATCCTGCCTGACGCTAATAACTGAATACAAAGTAAATTTCAATCACTGAAAACAGTGAATGTTGCTTTTAAAAATACTGGAAACTTATATTTAATTATTCTATTTAGACGCTATTTTATCTTTAAAAACAATTCTCACAATACAATTCGGTAATATGTGTTCTCTCATGCTGGCTTGTGATATGTCCTTGTTTGTTTTCAGTGCTTGTTTAACGTCCTCCACCTCAGTATCAGTGCGGCTATGTGGTCTAGTGGTATGACACTCGCTTTCGGATCGGAAGGTCCTGGGTTCGAGCCTCGCTCGACGCATAGTTGAGTCCTTGGAAAAGGCTCTTTACTCACATTCTCTCACCGTACTCAGGTGTAAAATGAGTACCTGGCCGTTAACAGCGTTGTCTTTGTCCGAAAAATTGTAATATCGCCTAACAGGCGTCATGTCTCGTCCTACGTTAAATGTTGCTGTTGACCAGGGACCCCTTGTAAAGCGCTTTGAGCACGTTAAGTGGATATTGCGCTATATAAAAGCTCATTTTTTTTTTTTTTTTTTTAATATATTAAAGATATCAATGTAAAAAATTCCAATAAAAATTGGCAAAGAATATTCCAAGCCTTAAAAAGTACAATGGAACATCAAGCGGATAATATATGGTGACTATGTGCTGATAATACTTATATTAGAATTCTTGCAAGGATGTTTTCAATATAAGTGAATAATCAAATGAGTATGAAAATAGTTTATAAACTGGTAAAAACGAAATGATGTTAAAATAAACGGATAATTCATCAAAAAATCGTGTTATTGCGATTGTGTAAATATTTCATTTGAGGAATAAATAAACATTAATAAATATTGATGATGATGATGATGATGATGATGATGATGATGATGATGATGATGATGATGATGATGAGACAACGACGACGACGACAACGACGACAATGATGATGATGATGATGATGATGATGATGATGATGATGATGATGATGATGATGATGATAACGATGATGGTCATCATCATCATCATTATCATCATCATGATCATAATAATAATCTCTTTGTTCTTCCTAAGCCGGGAATTTGTCTTCATGGTCTATTCCATGGCAGTTTCCCTATAGAGTAACCCTCAACTTGTCAACAACAAATTTTAAAACTAATGTTTCCAATATCACCTGACGAGGTGGGTTTCAAAACTTGCCAAGTCACATTTTCAACACGTTTAGAGAAAAACTGCTTTTATTTTCGTCATTGTATTTAGTGATTAACCTCCCTTCTTACCACCCATAGGAAAATCGTCACATTTGTTACGATGCAGCCAATATTTTCGTCATTCTAATTTCTTTTGTACATCATAATATTTGAACAAAAATGTTTGCTATAGTTTAAGTAACACAGTTTAACACTGTGTTGAAGAGCTCGTTTAGCAGAAAAAATATGTATAGCAAGAACTAACATATTTTCTGTTTGAGTGAAATACCTCTAATTTTGTATAGGTTGGGAGTGAAATTTTGGGGAAAATCCGGAAAATGGCCGGTAAGGAGAGAGTTAAAGAGAAAAACTCAGAAACGTGTATTTGCCTCATAGTACAATGCCCTGAATGTTTTTGTATCTTCAACATTTCTCTGCTTATTTTAAGGTGTCCAAAAGATAACTTGAAACTGGTAACTTGTTTTCTTTTATGGATGTAACTTGGCAGATTTGATTAATCTCCTCCTTAGTATGAGTGAAAAAGGGTTTTGAGCCCGAAACGTTCCGTGTCTTTGTATTTTGTTCTTCTTTTTTTTTTTTTAAAAAAAAGCTGTTCTCATCATTATTGTTTATGATTTTTACAGTCGAACAGCTTCTAGCAGCTTAATATAACTTTGTACTTTTGTATTTCATTTGGTTTATTTTTCTGTTTGTAATTTGAATTATTCCTGTGTTTTT
>NC_088368.1:29293352-29298201 GCF_034508935.2 Berghia stephanieae | reverse complement strand
CAGTGAAGCGGTTGTGGGAAACGTTTGACTCAAAGGGAAAAAGGTTTGTGTCTACAGAAAACGTCTACCGACTGATCACTTTGGGCTTAATTTTGACTGATGATATTTACGATGATACAACCACTGAAGATGATAAATCAACTAGAGGTGATAATCTCAATAGCCATTCAGGAAACCCCAGTCCGAACAATGTGAATGACGTTGATTACACTAATAAAGAATTGTTACCGGCTATTTCTAAAAAGTTCAATGACAATGATGAAGTAAGCGATTTTCCTTCTCCAGAAACTCGTTTTACATGAAATCTCGAAAAAAGACAATGTTGGATCAAAGACCACACGAACTCGGTTCAAGACCCTTTGACCCCAGGAATACCTAGTGATACCAGCTTTTATAACACTCAACTATCGAATTATAATAAATTTGATGATGATAACCCATTAACACATGGCGACAAAAATGAACGGCCTCCTCCAGTTGGTTCTGGTTATCCAAACTGGCCTTATACAAGAAATCAAGATATTCATTCCATTAATCAAGATGACGAAAAGTCATATGCAACGGATACTCAAATTGCAAGAGATAAGACAGACTTATACAATAGTAATACTGGTAAAGGAATAGAGTCTGGAGAAAATGATCAACTTAACCCTCCGACAAATGTTGGAGTAAATAGTCTTGGGAGATGAAAGAGTCGAATATGTCGATGACAATTATTATTATCCGATCAGGGAAATGAAGTAACTTCTAATGAAAAATACCAAGATGAAAGCTACTCAAGTCCACCGGCATCTTTCAGAAATGAGAATGGCGAGATACAGAATAATTTCAATCCAAGCGTCAACTTTAAAAATGCAATAGAAAGCAACAATGAATCAGATCAGCCGGAGACGAATTGGGCAGGGAAAGAAACAGAAGCAAATTTGGTTAAAAGACAGGGCGATAGCATATTGGAAAACGATTCAGTCACTTCTGGTATCAATAATATATCTCCCCTAGGTGTACCGGATACTGATGGCAGGAATGGTGAGACGCACCCAATGAGAGTTATGTACTTGGGACAATGATGAAATCAGTGACGACCTGAGACTTGGTATCATGATGAGGCAGATGCGTCTACACAACGACAAGGAAGGCATCGACGGAAATCGAAATGAAAGCTCAATTCTTGGAATGATTGGAAGAGTGAAAAGGGCCCAACAAACAAGAAGAAGTTTTCACGAGAAACAGACGACCATGAGCACATCAATCTAGATAATCTGAGTGAATATCTTAGAGAAACAACCGAAAACGATCAAACCTACGCAAAAAGTGATGACGTCACCAAGAATGAAAGAAATGACCGTGGACAGCCTGAGAAGATAACGGACGGTGTTAGAAATCAAATTGATGAAAATGGCATTCCAAATTTCAATGATTATACCTATGAATCCTTCGGTAAATAGGGATTACCATTTCTAAAAGAGGATGACAAACGCAACCCTAACAATAATGATGAATTTTCAATCAACACAGATCCTGTGTCCTCCAAATTTGACATCCTTAACGCTGGAGAAGGAAGTGTATCCGTACGCAAAATTAGTAACACATTTGATAACAACGAAGTGATAAAACCTGGATCATCAGACGATTTAGACAATGATCAAACAAATATTGAGCAACCAAGATTGTCCCATACATATAACGGTAATGATTTGCTGCCACACAATTCGGCAATTGCTGATTCATCCCAAAACAATTCAACAAATGTTGAATCGGATGATAATGGAGGATTTACAGTGAATGGCTTAAATGATAATGAGATCAGTAATGAAAAGTTGCCTTCTTCTTTGGATGCGGAGGACGTCGATCAAGAGTCAGGGACAGAATCTAATGCAGGTAAAATGTTTAAGAGTTGTCTCTCATACCGTTAAGTCAAATACTCATGATAGTAAACATTTCTGGAGCAGGCACCTCAAAATATGAGAAGCAGACAGAAAAACATCAGAACCTCACCACCACCCAAAATATCCGTCTGCCTTGACTGGGGATCGAGCCATTTGACCTATTAATCACCGGCCAGACTGCCACAATTATATGTATGCGATTGTAGCACGCCTGGCCGGTGATCATGATGTCTGTGGTTTGATTCCCAGTCAAGGCAGACCGATTTTGTAGCCAAAGAGCTGATTGTTGTGACGAATTCAAGCTCAAATTATTCACAAAAGTAAGCGTTTTAGATGAAATTTCTTCTCCCACCATTCAAACATATATTGAACACGAAAGGACGAGAACGAAGACATACTGAATTTTGGGTTGATTCTAAAACAAATTCTACGTTGTCGCGCACTCTTTCTTATACATCTATTCGGATTTTTATTTTACATCATATCAATGTCTGCTCCCAAATTTTTCACTTTCATATTCTATCTTAAAATAAACAGACAAACGGGAGTATAATCTCATATCTTTGTTTTCGATGTTTGTAATGATCCAGAGAAGAATTGATAGTGGAAAAGCTTTCTCTAGTGAAGAATATCGACCTTTCAATCTAGTTTTCAGCTCCCATTTTTGTGAGTAGATCATACAAGAACGAACAGAATAAAAATTGTTTAGATAAAAGAACAAAATACGGGATAGATACGTTTGATTGTGTCATGTCGACCAGATATAAGTATTGTCTCTTGCCGACGAAATAGAAGTATAAAGTGATGATTTTTTTTTTCAAATAGAAAGAAGCGTTTATTTTGCTTTGAACTCACATTCGGAGCTAATTTTATGGCAATCCTAATAGATTCAATCAAAAAGGTAGGGCACTTTGGTTTAAAAATTGGGATCGGCTTCACTGCGGGTATGCACTGTTAATATGAGTACTTATCCGAAAGTGGTCAATGAGCTTTAAAGCGTCCATGTTATTGTTGTGATTGTAGCACCTCTGGTTGGTAATCTGGAAAATACATTAAAATGTTATCACCATAAGTTATTCTCATGCTTTCATTATTTTCGTTTTAAGCTTACTAAAAGCATTTAGCAAGTCTTTGAAAAAATAAAAATCATTTTAACGGTGATTTGATTATTGGTCTCAAATACATATAATACTCTTTAATTTTTTTACCAGTTTTAAACTAAAGATTGCATTCAACTAACTTAAATAATAATAATAATAATAATGCTGAAAACTTATATAGCGCTATAACTCCGAGGCACCAGACTCTAAGCGCTTAAATTACAAATTACTTTGGCTGAAACATAATCATTTACACACACACGCACACACACACACACACACACACACACAACACAACAGAACACACAACACAAACCAAACCTATCTTGCTTATCATACCATCTACTAAAATCGAAACAGATATGTTTTAAGCGAACGTTTAAAAATAGACAAAGATTCTTAAAATTCTAATAGTTCAAGTTTTTGAAAGTACATGATATTATGATGTACCACATACACACACACACAAACACACACACAAACACACAAACACACACACACACACATATATAGATATAAATATATATATATATATATAAATATATATATATATATATATATATATATATATATATATAGCTGTAACATTATTTCCTTCCAGATTCTGATGTTCCAGGGAGGAAACGTCATCAAGCAAATTCTTTAAGCCGGAAAGCTCCTACGACAAATACGAATTTGCCACACCCTCCTCTGACGGATTTTCCGCCGAATCAGCTTTCGTCAAATCAGATAGCCCTCCTTCTAATGGGTTTTCCTCATCATTTGAATCCGTTTTTGGTCAAACCCCAAATCAGCCTGAAGCAGGAAGTGGATCATTCAGGTCTCTATTTCAAAACATAAATCAAGATTATCTTAAGAGTAAAAACCTGGGAGGGACGAGCAGCCTTCAAAACAGAGGCGGATCCAAGGGTTTTCAGTGTGTTTGATGGACGAACTAATTTGTTTGATCGACAATTGGGCAGATAGTAGAGAAAAGACCAAGTTTGAGTCTCTTTAGTAGACGGAAAAGATAAATATTCCGGAAAACTCAGATTTTGTAGAATTATTAATCACTATCTATATTGTAATAATGTTTAAAATTGATAAACTTCCTTGTTTCAATAAAGACAACAGTATAAAGGAATATTGCTTTTGCCGTGAGTACCTACGTGAAATGTGTTTAATTTGATGTTAATATTGTTTTAAAAAATTTCACGTGACCCACAACCGTCGGTATTCTGTTTGGGGAGGGGGGGGGGGGGGGGTTGTCCAGCAAATTTGGAATTTAACGTTAACATTTTAATTGAATTAGTATTACCAATCGATTAGAATGACTGGTGTGATTAAAGCTAGAAAAATAATAGAAAAATAATCTAATTTCAAATTTCTTTCAATGTTGATATTATCTTCTTCTAATTCATTCCGACATAATATCATTGAAGCGCTGGGTCACAGATTATCATTAAAACGTCAAACTCCTCGGCTGCATTGTATTGTAAAAAAAAGCAAGCAATATTTGGAGTGGTCATTTGTCGTATGGTGAGAATCATCAAATCCTCAGTGTTTTGTCCTTGGTTAAAACAAATTACTTTTTATCAAATTCGACCCAGATGTGAATAAGTTTTACCATTTTGAGATTTACCAGACTTACCATTATAGCCAACAACCACACCTTCCGAGATTCGAACACTGGTAAATAAGCAAATTGGTAAACTGAGCCGGATGATTGTACAGTGTTTTTTATATTATTATTGACATATTTCCGGTTTGAATAACTCCAAAGCTATGTAATATTTCATCAAACAGTTGTTTTTTTTTGCCATGGGTGCAGAATTTATTTAAGTTTTGATTGATATTAGTCTTAAAACTGTGCGCCCTTTGATA
>NC_088368.1:29273352-29288352 GCF_034508935.2 Berghia stephanieae | reverse complement strand
ACTGAAATACCTTCATGTGATCAAGTGAATAATATCACTATGAATGCCACGATTTGCTGAAAAATGCCAACACACACACACACATGTATACACCACACAAAACACACACAAACATATACACATACACACACACACACAAACATATCATAACAAAACTGATCACCGCTAAATCAACAACACAACGGAAGTAATAATAATACTTGATGTCATAAATAGATGTCGCAAATTGACAACGTTTTACAGTGTCAAAATTAGTTGATTTTGGGAGCCAAGTGTCGTCGGTACATATTTTATGATATTATCTGTTTGACTCAACGAACTTTCAAACTGACTTTAAATTATAAAAGGAAATCAAGTTATCTGTTTATCTATCTGTAAAAAATACATTTCTAATTTTCAAATCTTTCAGTAGAGTTGTGTGCCGTATCAATTGTTTTATTCACTCAAATAAGCACAATGTTCTCCACAATGCTATATTTTTTAAAGAAAGGATATATATATATATATATATATATATATATATATATATATATATATATATATATATATATATATATATATATATATACTCTCTCTCTCTCTCTCTCTCTCTCTCTCTCTCCATCATACAGACCGAACAAAAACACTATTAGACTCGTCTAACGACAATGTCAGTTATTATAGGGGAATGCAAAGAATGGAGACATCGTAAGTGAGAACACCAAGTGTCGTAAACTCATATATATATATATATATATATATATATATATATATATATATATATATATATATATACACACACTCTCTCTCTCTCTCCATCATACAGACCGAACAAAAACACTATTAGACTCGTCTAACGACAATGTCAGTTATTATAGGGGAATGCAAAGAATGGAGACATCGTAAGTGAGAACACCAAGTGTCGTAAACTCAATCATATCGTAAAGCTGTCCTTGGAAATGGGCGCGTGACATCACCGGAGACCATTATATCAACAAGGGAAAAATTAAATGAAAAGTGTGACGGTGCTTCATGGATATTTGAGGAAAAGGTGAGGGAAAATTGTCGAAGTAGGATTGCTATAGGCTCAAAGGTCGCCATTTTGTTTTTGGATGGATGGTAGGCACATCTTGACCCTTCTAGCCATGGCGATTTTTTTTTCTCCGAAAATACCGACATTGTTGGCATTTAAGATTCGATTCTTTCATTGATAATAAATTTATTTTGTTAAAAAAGGGAAATAAAGTGGAGCGTGAAAACTAAGATGAAAATTTTTTTTTTTCTTTTAGAGTTTTACGGCGCTGGCAACAGGGTCATTTCAGCGCCAATAAAAAAAAGGAAGCAAATGAGAAAGTCAAATAATTATAGATTTACAATTAAAAGCTCACCGGCAAAAGTAAGACAAAGGGAAATGTTTTAAATAGGGAAAGATTCCAAGAGCACATATCAGTTTACATAGTTTGAAATTACCTTAAAGTCTCATCCATACATAAGCACAGGATCCCACGAAGAGGAATACACTCAAATATTTACAAACTATTATATTATTCAAAACAAAAATGTAACAGTACATAACAGAGAGATGATTTACAATGAAATAAATGTTATCTCCCAAAACTATAGCTATGCATTTGAATATTTCCCCTCCAAGCCAAGGACACCGGCCAGGACCTTGACAAAACTAAGTAATCACATTCCAAGACTAAGGCAAAAAGCAAACTCAGAAAACAGATAAGGAAGGATAGAAGACATAGCAACTGACCGCCTGTCCACTGTGGGATATTGATGAGCAGTAGTCATTCAGAGCCATTAGGCCAATGGAGTCGGAGTTTATCTCGGTTGCTATATCGTGAAACGAACAATAAAAATTGCTTGGTACCCCTTAAGTAGGACTCCAGTCTATCGGAAAGTACTTTCCGCCGAATCTGAGAGACCCAACTACCCAATCACTGCTGGGTGGACAGGGGGTCGGGGAAAAAATCTTGACTTCACCCGGGATGGATCTCCTTCCCTTTGCGTGCGAAACACACACATATATGGAGCGCGAATTATTAATCATTCTCACCTCATTTGTTTTATTTTTTCGCCGACAACGCTGTTTCCTCCATCCGCTGGTATATAGATGGATTCTTCAGGGAGGTATGCTGCTAAGTTGTCTCAGGGATGAATGCAGTTATGTCCAGTTTGCGCTGATTATTGTTTTGTGTGTTTCCGTATATTTGGTTTGGTGCGCACGTATATGTGTGTGTGTGTGTGTGTGTGTGTGTGTGTGAGTGTGCGTATGTGCATGTGTTTGTGCGCAGGTATGAATGTGTGTATGTGTATGTGTGCTGTGGTGTTTGTGGGGGGAAGGGGGGGGGGTTGTTTGAGGTTATAGACGTTTGTTTTGTTTGTTTTTAAGGGTTTTACGGCGCTTGCAACACATTTAGGTTATATCAGTTTTGTTTTTGTTTTGTTTTTAAGGGTTTTCTGGCGCTTGCAACACATTAAGGTCATATCAGCGCCAGTAAAAAGGAAGAAAATGGGATAGTAAAAAGTTCTAGAATTACAATTAAAGCACCCAAGAAAAAGTAAGACATAGGGGAACTGGGAGCAAATAGGGATCAGATGTAGATTCCAATAGCATACCACCAATGCACTTAGTTTGAGATCACCTATAAGTCTCATCCAGACACAAGCACAAAATCCAACAAAGAGGAATACACTCAAATGCTTGCATTATACATTAAAAATAACAAATATAATAACACATAACAGAGAGATGATTTACAAGGAAAAAAATATCATCTCCCAAAACAATAACTATGCATTTGACTGTTTCCCTCCCCGTCAAGGACACCGGCCAGGGTCGGGACAAAACCGAGCAATCTCACACCAAAACAAAGACAGAAAGCAAGTTGGAAAACAGATATAAGGGGATAGAAGACACGGTAAGTACCTCCCTGCCCACTGTGGTGGTAGGGAACCCCACCCAGAGGTTATATCAGCGCCAGTAAAAAGGAAGAAAAAGGGATAGTAAAAAGTAATAGAATTACAATTAAAGCACCCAAGAAAAAGTAAGACATAGGGGAACTGGGAACAATAATAGGGATCAGATGTAGATTCCAAGAGCATACCACCAATGTACTTAGTTTGAGATCACCTAAAAGTCTCATCCAGACACAAGCACAGGTCCCAGCTAAGAGGAATACACTCAAATGTTTACCAATCATATAATATACTATGTAAACTAAACATAATACAATGCATAATAGAGAGATGACTTACAAGGAAAAAAATATCATCTCCCAAAACTATAACTATACATTCGACTGTTTCCCTCCCAGCCAAGGAACTCCGGCAAGGATCAGGACAAAACTAAGTAATCTCATTCCAAGACAATGACAGGAAACAATTGGGAAACGGGTAGGGGGGGGGGGGGTAGAAGACACAGCATGTACCTCCCTGCCCACTATGGGAGGTCAGGATCTCCACCCAGTTATAGATGTTTAATTGGATTGTGTAATGGTTTGTGGCGAGTAAGAATTTCCTCCTGTGGGGGCATGTATTGAAAAGTTCTTTCTTTCTATTCAGTGTGCCACACTTTTATTCATCCTAAAAAAGGAAATTTGTGTATAGACGTATTTGTGTGTGCAAGTGTGTGTGTGTGTTTGTGTGTGTGTGTGTGTGTGTGTGTGTGTGTGTGTCAATGAATTGCGAACAAAGGTCAAGATTATTTCGAGCGCAGGCATGTGGAGATATCAAGCATTAATTTCCCCCTGTGATTGGAAGTGGAATTTTTGCTAGGGGCAGCAGCCAAACACCCACAAAACCAATATAATTTTTTAAGCATTGTAAAATTAAAATATGCAACACGATCAGAATACAATTGATATATCTATCTATGACAACATGGCATTATTATCTTACATTTATTACATTCTGAAATTTGAAACTAAGACCATACCCCACAAACAACAACAAAAAAAAACAACAAAGAAAAACAAAACAAAAATAAACCAACATGAACTAAAATAAATAAATAAATAAATTAACCCAGACAGACAGACAACAAAAAGCAAAAGAAAAACAAAACGAATTAAGCAAGAACGAAAAACAAACAATAATCCCCAGCAAAAACAGACATAAAACAGACAAAAAAAAAACAAAACAAAAGTAAAATAATAATCAAACAAACGAATAAAAAAGCAAAACAAAACCCCAAACTATCGTACTTTGGTAAAGCACATATTTAAAATTTTGGCCAGAAAACTTATCCTTCAAAGATCGAGCGATTAAAATAACCCTCATCTTGCCAAAAGCTGTTAAACCTAGGACTTCGCGTGAAATCCCAGGTTTGATATTTTTTGTTAAAATGAAAGTCATTTTAGTCGATCGATATTTGAAGGACGAGGTTTCTGGCCAAATTCCAAGTCAGACCAAATTAATATCAAAGGGTGACAATCCTGGAAT
The DNA here is from genome assembly GCF_034508935.2 of Berghia stephanieae. Lineage (NCBI taxonomy): Eukaryota > Metazoa > Mollusca > Gastropoda > Nudibranchia > Aeolidiidae > Berghia > Berghia stephanieae. Next base: position 29,283,921 of record NC_088368.1, on the reverse strand, counting down.
AACTATAATTTTTAAAAATAATTTGAGTTGCTTCCCTTGATAACTTATCTGACAATAATTATTTATTTACTTTGTATTTTTATCATTTTTATTTTTTGAATTTTCTGTTCATGTTTAAGATAGTATTATTTTCTCTAGTTCGAGCAAAGATATGAAAATTAAGTTCATTAAATCTGTATCTTATGTGAAAATTATTTTATTTAAGGAATGGAAACGATACAAAGAACGATAAGGAGGAAAATACGGAATTTCTGAGGTTCGTCAATATATTATGTATAGACGAGTATTTCTAACAGGATCCATCTGAAATCAAATGGCTTCTCTGTAAAAGTAATGGACAGAAACAAAGAATTTATTTTAAAACGAGAGAAACCTTTGCTACTTTTGAAGGTTGGCATAAGTACATTTCGTTAATTCAAAGGCAAACCAGAGGACTGATTTATAAAAGTGCCTGCTTTGGTGATGTTCCTTTTTGTATGAAAAAAGAAATCACATTCCCACATGTGCATTTGTCTAAACTGTAATAAGTTTTCTTGTGATCAAATGAAATCCATATCATGAAGATTGAAGAGCTCCATTCTAGTAAAATATAATTTATGGTAAAATATATGAAAATTGGGATAGATTTTATTCAGGATATCGAATATAGTTTCGTAAAGTGCATAAATAAAATCTTTTAGATTTCTGATCATGTTAACTTCACACTTTATTAGTATTCACTTCATTAAAACATCCGCATAAAGTCAACACCTCTTATTGGTCCCAATTTTTTGGTATTTTATTTAAGTATGTACATTGATAATGGATAAAGTCAATCAATTAATCTTTCTGGTCCGGTGGTGTTGGCTTTCTCAGGATTCCACCATACCAGTTTGACACGGTGGCTCACAACTATTTTATGTTTTTTTTTTTTTAAGGTTTTACGGCGCTTGCAACACATTCAGCGCCAGTAAAAAGGAAGACAATGGGATAGTAACAAGCTCTAGAATTACAATTAAAAAAAACAAACTATGCCCTTCCAGCACGACATCATAAGATGTCGCCTAGGCATTCCACGATGTCTGATGTCAACAGGAATCACCCATGGTGTCTAAGTGGGAATCTGTTTCTCTCTTCTTAGAAAACAAAGCGGTATGGTCTCTCAGAGTGGTCTTTGCTTCGTATCAGAAAGGTACCGAGTTTAACTAGACCCCTACCCCCCCCCCCCCCCCCCCCCCGCGCGCGCGCTTAGTGTGGCCTTGAGCAAGTCACCTCGCCCTAGCTCACTTTGCGGCGTTAAATTGTGGCTGACACCAATGGTATTCCTGTCTTCCCTTGGCATAGACCCTAAAGACAAGTTTCTCCTTGGGGATGAATAATTAAAGCACCCAAGAAATAGTAAGACAAAGGGGAATTAGAATTTATTTGAGATCATCTAAATATCTCATCCTGACACAAGCAGAGATCGCACTTAGAGAAACACACTCAAATGTTTACAAATCATATATATGTAAAAGAAAAAAATAATACAGTGCATAACAGAGAGATGATTTACAAGGGAAAAAATATATCATCTCCTAAAACTAACTATACATTTGACTTTTTCCCTCCCAGCCAGGGTGTTGGTCAAAGCTAGGATAAAACCAAGTAATCTCATTCGAAGACAAAGACAGAAAGCATGTTGGAATACAGATAGAATACAGGATAGAAGACACAGTAAGTGCCTCCCAGCCTACTGTGGGAGATAAAAAAAACCCCACCCCGACCACTATTTTAGGATGGTGAACCAAATCTACCCCCCCCCCCCCCAAAAAAAAAAAAAATACAAACCCCAAAAAGCAACAAATAAGTATATTCATTAGCCATGATCCCAGAAAGCAACATGGAATGTGGTAATAAGAGGACAGAGGAACAAGCTGTAGTGACATGCCCGCCCTACAAGGTAGGAGCCATACAAATCATTGTGTATATTATTTTATTAATACGTGACCCCCCTTCCCCCCCCCCCCCCCCCCCCCTGCGAATTAATATTGTATCGGGCTGAACACAATGTCTTTAAAGTGAATTTATAGTCACACACACACACACACACACACACACACACACACACACACATGCTGTCATAAGCAGTGAAGTATAAACAAACTTCTGATACTGTTACCCCCCCCCCCCCCCCCCCCCCCCCCGCTACAATGACCAAGGAAAAAGAAATTACAAAAACAGAATTTCGTAATCAGTGTTTCAGCATCTGTTACTTCCCGTCCATTGACTTACTAATAATAGACCGGAAATCTCCACTGCGCGGCGGGTCAAAATGCGATGCTTTTTGCGTGCGCAGCCATTATCGCCTATATGACTCCACCCTCGGGTCTGCGTGTAGTACTCCCGCGCATTGTTCGAATGGTATGTATGGTTTACAACCGTATCGCCTCGTCGGTTATGAATGTTTCAACTTAGTTTGACTTATAACATACCAGGCATCGACAGCAATACTCAGTCTAATTGAGTCAATCTATATACTGAAAGTAGAAAATCACGAAAATACACTATGGAGGTATGCATGCAACCAACATAATTGATAAACCCAATCATATTTCATCGATCTTGTTGTAGCAATACATCCCGATGGGCAGTGCACCTCCTACCCATTGAGTAAGTGTATGCAAATGATGGTGCAGAACTGCGTCTCTGTCTTAGCATCAACAACAGTCAGTGTGCAATGCAAGTGGGATTATAGGTATCGTAGACATGTCGGCATGTTCGTGTCTGATTCATGCTGCGTGCCAAACAATAGCAATAGTGGTAAGCTAGGTCTTAAATAACCTATGTAATTTAACTTTTGTTGTTGTTGTTTCTTTATTTGTGTATGATATTTTATATTTTTATCTATAAATCCCGCCTAAGCGAAAGCCCCTTACTGTGCTGATGCGAAAAGGCCCCGATTTTAAATATATTCCGCAACAAGCATTGATAATTGCTAATTGTTTTTTGGGTTTTTCTGTTTTGTTTTGTCAGTGCCTGAAGAAAAGGAAATGGAAAGGCTCATGTTGTGTTGCCTGGAATTGTTCTAATAGACAGACCAAGAGGTCCGAACTTCATTCTAATGACAGAGAAGAAGATCTTACCTTCCACCGTTTTCCTTCAAATCCTCCAATGAGAAAACAATGGATTGTCGCGATTAAACGACAGAAATTCACACCATCTCGGTTCACTAGAATCTGCAGCAAACACTTTACAGCCACAGACTTTACAGCGAGCAAAACAAGGCGGCGATTGAAAAAGACTGCAATTCCTTCCGTTTTTACATATCCACAACATTTGCAGCCGAAAACGGCCATCCAGAGGAGAAAATTAATAAGAAACCCAACTATGAACAGCAATCGACCATTTCGAACCAGTGAAAATCTAAATTCCGCTCTTCAAGACCACACGTACTTTTGTTCAAATGCAAATAAACAAACTAAACTAGAAAACCAACTGGCAAGGCTAAGGAAAAAACTCAAAAACAATCGCACAAAAATTATGCGATCAAAATCCCGTAACATAAAATTGACAGAGATCATAAGCGGTCTTAAAAATCAACGGTTAATAAAGGCCAAAGCTGAAGCGATTCTACAAAAAACTTTTAGTGGAATGTCTCTGGACCTTTTTCGTCATATTCAAAGATGTGGTAACGCAAAGAAAAGGATTTACCTTCCTAAGGTGAAGAAGTTTGCCCTTGCTCTTCACTTCTTGTCTCCGAAGCATACGAGTTTGTGAGGCCCATTTTGCGTCTGCCTCACCAACGGACTCTTCGTCACTGGAAAGCGTCAATTAGTTGCTCGCCTGGATACCTGGACAATATGCTACAACTACAAGTTCCGTCGAAAAAAGCTGAGGAGACCAATAGTAAATACTGCTCGTTGATATTAGACGAAATGAGTATAAGACAGGACGTGTCATGGGTACCCAGTGAGCACAGATTCTGCGGATTCAGAGACTTCGGACAAGGACCCGTCGACAGTCGGGAGGCTACGAATGCACTGGTATTCATGCTGGTCAGTTTGAAAGGGAGATGGAAAGTGCCAATGGCCTATTTTTTGACGGACCATATTAACTGCTCTCAGCTGGCATTTTGTATCAAAGAAGCCATGGAAAAAGCAGCAGACTACAATCTCATAGTAAAAGCTGTTGTCGCCGACGGTCTGAAGGCCAACATGAAAGTCGCAACAGAGCTGGGCTGCGACATAAATCTGGAGACTTTGAAGACCAACTTCAAACATCCCCACCCTCAGTTTAAGGATGAAAATGTCTACATGATATGTGACCCTCCCCATATGCTGAAGCTATTCAGAAACTTACTGGCGGACACAGGAAGCTTGACGAGAACCACGAACAGCGGAATGAAAGCAATTTCTTGGCAATACATTGTCCAACTTCACCTGCTACAGAAAAAAAGACAGTCTGTACCTTGCAAACAAGATCACGGAAAAACACATCAAGTTTCAAAATGTGAAAATGAAAGTCAAAATAGCCGCGCAAACACTGTCCAATAGTGTGGCCACAGCTATTGACCATCTGAGGGACGACCTAAAGCTGGAGCAATTCAAGGACTCTGAGGAAACGTGCCTTTTTCTACGGACAATCGACCGGCTGTTTGATATACTCAACACAAAAAATCCGTTTGCAAGAGGTTCGAAAGCTGCCTTGAGTCCCCAGAATGTAGAGTCATGGCAACCGTTTTTGGAGGATGTCCAGAAATACCTCGTGTCTCTCCAAGAGCCATCGGGATTGCCAATACACAGAACCCTGAAGAATCAATGTGTCCTGGGCTTTATCATAACGGCCCAATCAACCCTGGATCTTGCAAGAGAACTTTTTGCCCGTGGCAACCAGTATTTCCTCACTTACAAGTTCTCACAGGATCACGTCGAAATGTTTTTCAGTAAAATTCGGCAGAGAAATGGGTGGAACAACAACCCTAATGCCCAACAGTTCCGCAGTGCCCTCAAAAGTCTGATGATAACCAACTTGATCAAGGCGTCGGACAATGGAAATTCTACCTCACAGGACGACACAGTTGAGTTGCAACTGGACTTCCCACTGGACACAAGAAAGCCAGTTCCTCTAACGAAGATGGATTGTGAAAAGTCAAGAGTGGAAGAGGAAGAGGACCAAGAACTGATGGTGGCAATAAACGACTTACTGGACACGCCTCTCGTCAGCGACTCAGATTGGCGACAGTCCTGTTTATTTTACACGGCCGGATTTGTTGCAAAAAAAGCCCAAAAGTCCATCAAATGCAACACCTGTAAGGACGCGCTGTATGATGCACAAAACACATCTTCTACGCAATCTCAATTCCTCAAGCGCAAGAACACTGGCGGTCTAACCATCCCATCAAATGGTGTTGTGACAGTTGTGGAAACGTGTGAAAAGGTGTTTCGCTGCACTATGCCTAGTCCAGCATTGATGGACAGACTTCCGTCCCAGAGTCACATTGACCTTCACATGCAGACCGTCGTCTTGTCCCATCTCCGCTCCAAACACCTTAGCCTTTTCCCTTCTTTAAGGGACCATCTTTTTGACCACGAGATAGCCATAGAAACCAATCACATCACACAGCTAGTCAAATCCATCTCCAGCGTTTACTTTAGGATGAGACTTTTCAAAGCGGGGCAAATGTACCAGAGACGGAAAATAATGATGGGGAAAATATCAAAAAGGATGAAGTTCAACAAGATCATCCTTTTCAGTGGACTATAAGTACAAAAGGGGGAAAGGGAGGGGGGGGGGGGGGAGGAGGGAGTGTTACACATCGTTAGTTTTAATGAATCAGTGAATGGTGTTTTATTTCGACTTAACTGATCGTGCTGTAGGTAATTATAATAATAATAATAATAATAATAATAATAATAATAATAATAATAATAATAATAATAATAATAATAATAATAATAATAATAATAATAATAATAATGAAGAAGAAGAAGAAGAAGAAGAAGAAGAAGAAGAAGAAGAAGAAGAGATAATGGACCTGGGGCAAGATTACAACACTTGTATCCGATGGAGACGGCGATCCACTGTGACGGACTTGTTGCCAAGCACCGAAAGGATAAATAAGTAAGTAAGTAATAATAATAATAATAATAATAATAATAATAATAATAATAATAATAATAATAATAATAATAATAATAATAATAATAATAATACGGGTGGAATCTAAGCCCACTCTAAAGAGCTTTGTTGAAGAATATTAATGATGTGGTTATCGAGTCGAGTCGTTGCCTTGGTGCGGCGAGCGAGAAGAGGTGGAGCGCTATAGCGTGCGCGGCAGTTCCCCATGCACGCCTCGCAACTCTCTCGTTTAGCGTCCCGTCTATATTCATACGTCGATGTTCCCGTCATATCAGATTGAGACAGTGGGTCAGACATGGTAAGCGCCATCCATACAGTTTAGGTTTTTAAACAGATATATCTGTGAGCAAATATGTCTAATCCCGACGTGCACATATATGCAGGTCTGACATCCAAACGCAATTATGGGCCTAGTTTAACATTGTTGTAATGGTCAATGTTTTGCTTCATCTTTTTTAGATTTCCATTTCAACAATGAGCCCATAATAACTTGGGTTATCAGACCTGCAAATAAGTGCACATCATCTTATCCCCATCGTACCTTATTTGCCTTACTTTAACGCACAATTCCACAATCTGTTTTTGTGGTAAAAAGGAACACAACTCAGTTATTTGAAACATTCATTTAATTAATTCATCGTAATGCATTATCACAGTATATTGTCAAAGGGTAAACATAATGTCGATTTTTTGGGACAAGAGGTTGATATGAGATCTGTTAGTTTGATAATTCATGATATTGTTTTGCTTGAATTTGTTCGTTAGATGTTTTTAGGGTCCTTTTAAATCATTTCAACGCCAGTATAAAGGAAGATAGTAAAATAGGCAACATAAAGCTATTCAGCACCTAATAAAAAGACAAGGCCAGGAGGAATATACTCAAATCTCTACAAAATATTCTATTCAAAACTATATATATATATACATACATAAAATTACTTACAGTATATTAGGGAAATAAACATCATCTTTTAAAACTAATACTATACATTTGACAGTTTCACCCCTCCAGCCAAGAACTCTTTTCCCTCTAAATAATACTTCTAATACATAACAATGTAAAATCGAATGTAAGACACAATTTAATATACGAAAACAGTTAAAGTGGATGTTTCAGGTTTCCCCTTTATCAACAAAACAAGATGAATGAAATACTACAGTCGAATGAGATAATGTGGTTGTGGCGTTGTGATTAAATTGAAGCTTACATTCAATTTCACATTTTTATTTATTTCTTCGAGCTTCGAGCAGCAACATTTACAATAAAAGACTCCGGACACAGACCAGGTGAAACCAAATGGTCTCATTCCAGATCAAGGACATAAATCTTCCAGGGACGGATAATAAAGAAATTAAGGAGCAGGCACCGGTTTAAGATAAAGAACTGAATACGTGTGTATGAAAGGTGCCAGACAAAACAAGAAAGAAAAATACAAAAAAAAAAAAAAAAACCATCCCAAAAAATCAGTAAACTGATTGTTTGGGATGGTTTATTTTCTTGTATTTTTCTTTCTTACTTTGTCTGGCAGATAGAGATAGCAATTGACACTTTTCAGCAGATAACATATCCTTTCATTAACGCCAAGTAAAATGCAAGAACCTGATCTTACATTTGTTGCAAGTGCCGTGAGCCCCTTAAAAACAAACAAATACCTTTCTCTTTCATGAACTAATTATGGGTTTGTAGGAAAATTAATTGCAAATTGGATCTGGTGGAAAGTAATTTAAGATAGACCATTACAATAGCAAGCAATGAAGGACTTTTTAAAATGGATTATTTTTCCTTTATTTATTGAAACGGTTTTCTTTTAATTTTCAGTGCCAGTAAAAGGGCAGATAATAGACAAGTAAAAAAAAAATAGTTAGGTCAAGCACCCAAGAAGAAAAGTCGAGAGAAAGTTCAGAAATCTAAAGTAGATACAAGAGCAACATATCTTTGCAGCTACTCTGACTCTATCATAAAGTCCCACACCGTCACAGGATCTGTACGAAAAGGGGACACTCAAACAGTTACAAAGAAAACATCAAATAATATAGGAATGACAAAATTTAGAGATGATTTACAAGGAGAAAAAAAATAGCATCCCCCACAAAAAAAATAATGCAGTCTGACTGTTTCATATCAGCAAAAGACTCCAGACAGGGCCAAGGTGACACTAAATGGTCGGTCCCATTCTAGAACAAAAAAACCAAGCCACATGGGAAGGACAAATGGTATGAGTCTGTGGGCTGGTGAAGAATACAACTGCACAGGGAGGGCTGACGTTCCCTTATCCTCAGAGGAATTTAATTCACCACTTTTTTTCTTTTCTTAACTCATGCAAAACAAAGAAATAATATGTGATCATGGAACATTAAAATAATCACTTGTCAACTCTCCTTCTAATGCACAAATACACCTCTGCCATCAATCGTTGTCGTTGGTGTTGTCACTTTTACATTTCTTTATTCATCACACAAAGAATGCAGTATTGTATGTCTTCTTTGGTATATGCTCCGGGACATTTTTCTGACCAAATGGACACTGAAAGAAAGAAAAAGTTAAATGTATAGGGAAATGAATGAAAAAGCAGAACTAATTTCGCAATGAGTTGCTAAAAATGTGGTTAAAATTATTTAGGTTTTACAGTATAATAATACTACAGCATGCTCAGTTAGACCAAGCCAAGTCAAGGATAGAAGAAAGTACATAGTTTATCAAATTAATGATCAGTCAATTTGCCAAACCACCATCTTGTGATACTGTCAAATATGTGACCAACCATCTCAATATGGTATTTTGTCATGTCGAACCAGATATTAAAATTGACTTTAGTCTAAATTATGACCTTTTATTTGAATTAATCTGCCCCATAAAGATCAATTAAAAGTAGTTGACAAAACCATTGAAGAGTCATATTTTCCTAATCTAACCATTTATAAGTTTTCATCCATGTTCTTAATCTGATTCACCCTGACATGATACCATTTTGAAGCGATAAAGGACATATATGACCTCATCTCCCACATAGTGGTGTAATGAAGTTTTACAGCTCAGTAAATGACAAGATTTTGGTGCTTTAACTCTCTTCTTACCTATCCTTTTCAGTATTTTCTCAAAATGGCAGGCTTACTCACTCACTCACTCACTCAATCCTCTCCGGGCCTGCTGGTGCTTGAGGCAAGGAATCTCCACCTGGTCCTGTCAGCAGCCATTCTTGGGGCCATCTCGAGGGACAGACCTATCTGTTTTAGGTCCCTCTCTATGGTACGTCTCCAAGTCTCCTTGAGGGGGCGGCCTCGCTTCCTCTTTCCTTGGGGTGTCCATCGCAGAGCCTATCTAATCAGTGTTTCATCAGGTCTGTGACAGACATGCCCCAACCATTGCCATCTTCTCCTTTTAACGAAACTCTCCAGAGACTCCACTTCAGCCCTCGCTCTCAAGTCCTCATTTGAGATTGTGTTTGGCTAGAATATCTTAAAGATTTGTCGCAAACATTTGTTTTGGAAAACTTCAAGTTTCTGGATGATACTCTCTGTGATCTTCCAACATTCTGATCCATAGAGCAAAACGCTCAATCAAGTCAACAGTGACCAGCCAAAATCAAGACATACCGAAATTGTATGCTCCTTTATTTTCAATTACATGTGTATATTAAATCTCTCTTTCCAAGCAATATAAATTCCTTCCCTGCTTTGAGCATTACTTTACAGAGCACAATAACAACTAAATATGCTCAAAGCACTTTACAAGGGGATATTAAAATTTTATTTTTCAACAGAGACAACATCGTTCATGGCCAGACACTCATTGAGTATGGTGAGAGAAATGTGAGTAAAGATCCTTTTCCAAGGACTCAATGATCAGAGTGGGACAAGAATCGTCTGAAGTCAAGTTTCATACCACAAGATCACATATCCGCTTTCATTTGCTTCTAACTTCTTTTTAGAAGCCAATCTTTATGAATAGCTAAAGATAGTTCGTAACAAGCTGTCCATTAAAACAACTAAAAATAACTTAACACATACCAGTAAAATGTACTGGGGTCGTCACTTTTGTTGTTGTTGTTGTTGTTGTTGTTATTACCAAAAACAAGAAGGGTTTATATAAAAAGGTAGAGTTTCCACTAACTCACAAGGAGACCCAGCTCCAGCTTGATCTGCTCAATTTGATTATTTACTTAAGAATCACTATCCACCCAATAGTGATTGGGTAGCTGGGGTAATATTAGATCATTGAGAGGTAAGCTTTAAAAATAACATGATAAAATCTAGGTGGCCTGAAGCTCCAAACAGATACTATTCATGACATGCTAAAGACCATGGTTCAACAATCATAATTAGCGACTCCCATTTTCATGCAGAGCATCCTATTAAAAGATTAGCAGGCACCTTACTATTCAATTTATACTTTGAAGACAGGGATACAAATAATTCAACAGAATCATAATAATAGTATATATTAAATGGAAAGAATATTACTCACAAGTC
>NC_088368.1:29260852-29263352 GCF_034508935.2 Berghia stephanieae | reverse complement strand
TAGTATGCAGATGACGTCACTCAGGCCTTTGTTATTGTTTTTGCCATCCGCGTTTGTGAGTTGTTCTCACTAAACTGTATTAACCAGACTATAAAAGTTCATGGTTACACAGTTTGTGTGTTGGTCCGTTATACTTCCGGATGGCAATGCTGTGAACTCCTTGGCCAAGCGCATTCTATCTATATTATAATCGAGTACAACTCACAACATTTTGGATATTTCGAAGTGTTTATTGTATCCAAAAGGCGAGCAACCCTGACCCTGAAAACGTTATTTCATCGAGGACAGCTCACAAACGTTCGATCGGATATTTCGTCCAGCTTCTCGTGTCTATCCGTAGCCATCGTTATGTTATAGATAGAATGCGCTTGGCCAAGGAGTTCACAACATTGCCATCCGGAAGTATAACGGACCAACACACAAACTCTGTGTAACCATGAACTTTTATAGTCTGGTTAATACAGTTTAGTGAGAACAACTCACAAACGCGGATGGCAAAAACAATAACAAAGGCCTGAGTGACCTCATCTGCATACTATCTATTGATAGAATGCGCTTGGCCAAGGAGTTCACAACATTGCCATCCGGAAGTATAACGGACCAACACACAAACTCTGTGTAACCATGAACTTTTATAGTCCGGTTAATACAGTTTAGTGAGAACAACTCACAAACGCGGATGACAAAAACAATAGCAAAGGCCTGAGTGACGTCATCTTCGAACTATCTATAGCCTGATACTGAAATCCAAAAGGACTGGCAGTTTGACGTCATTATTTCTTGTTTTTTTTTTGCACCGCCTAGTTGTCGTTAGTAGAGCTCATGGATACTAGTTATTTCATTGGTTGAACTATTGAATACAACTCACGATAAGTTTTCTTTTGTGGCAAAAGACTGGCATTTTGACGTCATTTTTTGGTCAGTATCAGCGTGGCCTTCGTAAAGTTAAGTCTTTTGCCACAAAAGAAAACAAATCGTGCGTTGTATTCAATAGTTCAGCCAATGAAATAACTTGTTTCTATGAGTTCTACTAACGACAACTCACAAGACGGTGCAAAAACCAAATAATGACGTCAAACTGCCAGTCTTTTTGGATTTCAGTATCAGGCTATAACATAACGATGGCTACGGTATCAGGCCATAACTTTATGAAGGCCACAGTCTATCCCAGGGGTGAACAAACATAACATGTAATCTTATTATAGATAGTATGCAGATGACGTCACTCAGGCCTTTGTTATTGTTTTTGCCATCCGCGTTTGTGAGTTGTTCTCACTAAACTGTATTAACCAGACTATAAAAGTTCATGGTTACACAGAGTTTGTGTGTTCGTCCGTTATACTTCCGGATGGCAATATTGTGAACTCCTTGGCCAAGCGCATTCTATCTATACGCCATTAACCTATTAACTGCCGTACTAAAAAAAAAACAAAAAAAAAAACAACTCGTATTTAAGAATATGGCCAGAAAACTCGTCCTTCAAATATCGATCGATTTAAAGACCTTCACCTCGGCCAAAATTCTTAAACCTGGGACATCTCTTCCCTCTCTCTCTCTCTCTCTCTCTCTCTCTCTCTCTCTCTCTCTCTCTTTCTCTCTCTCTATCTCTGTTTCAATTACTCACTCCTTCACAAACACACACACACACACACACACACACATACATATACACAGGCACAAAGACAAACAAACCAACCAGGGGCGGTTGCTGGCTGTTTATTTAAGGCGGCATGGATCGAAAACACATTCTCTCACCGTACTCAGGTGTAAACTGAGTACCTGACGGGAAACAGTGTTGTCTGTGTTGGAGGAAAATGTTATCTCGCCCAACAGACATCATGTACCGTCTTTCATGTTGCTATTGGCTTTGGAGCCCTTTTTAAGTGTCCTGAGCACACTCAGCGGGTATTGACTTACTTGACTTAGATGCCTTTCGCGTCTCGACCGAAAGATCGGGTCGCCTTGGCTGTTTCCAGTATTTCCTGTGTGAGGTGTCTCCAATATTGCCGGTCCTCTGCTAGGGTTCTCAGATTTTCAAGGTCCCCTGCCGTTATGAGACTAATGCTTTGTCCAAGTGTTGTGAGGTTTTTGTTTAGGATCACAGGGAGTGTTGTGATCGGTCTTCCTCTGAAAAGGTTCCCGTGTTTTTGGAAGTATCCCGACATGGCTTGGTTAGCTGGTATGTTTTTGTCCCTGCGTAGTATGTGACCGAAAAGTTGCCATCGTTGTTGTAAAATGTCAAGGGAGATTGGTCTTTCTTTTGTGATCTTATAGAGTGATTCAATTGATATCTTTTTTGGGTATTTGATGTCCAGTACCCTTCTTAGCTGTGTGCGATGGAAGGCATCCAGATGTTCTTCTTCGGATTTTGTCAACGCCCAAGTGCCGCAGTTATACAGAAGTACCGGTTTTACAAGAGCACGGTACAGTTTCAGTTTGGTTTTTCTCTTTATTTTGTCACCTCTAATCCATACATTGGTGAGTTTACTGAGTGCGGCGT
>NC_088368.1:29203352-29255852 GCF_034508935.2 Berghia stephanieae | reverse complement strand
GGTTACACAGAGTTTGTGTGTTGGTCCGTTATACTTCCGGATGGCAATGTTGTGAACTCCTTGGCCAAGCGCATTCTATCTATAGATGGAAATTGGAATAAAATGTATTAAAAATGAACATGTACATAGATAGTTTTATCCAACTACCATTTACATGCAAAAACTAAAAACAATAACTTTGATACTACGCCTATAGATAGTTCGAAGATGACGTCACTCAGGACTTTGTTATTGTTTTCTGCCATCCACGTTTATGAGTAATTCTCACTAAACTGTAATAACCAGACTATAAACGATCATGGTTACACACAGTTTTGTGTGTTGGCTTTTTTCAGATCTTTACCATATGCGGCCATGTGGTCGAGCTGTATGATTCTCGCTTTCGGAACGGAAGGTCCTGGGTTCGAGCCTCGCTTGGCGCATAGTTGAGTGTTTGGAAAAGACTCTTTACTCATATTCTCTCACCGTACACAGGTGTAAAATGAGTACCTAAATAAGTTAACAACGTTGTTTATGTCCGAAAAAAAATTGTAATATCGCCTAACAGGCGTCATGTCTCGTTCTGTTACGTGTTGCTGTTGGTCAAGGACCCCTTGTAAAGCGCTTTGAGCACGTTTAGTGGATATTGCTCCATGTAAAAGCTCAAGTTTTATTACGCGTTAGATTATCATACTCGTGAATATTTTGTGCGAAGTCGGATACATAAAACGTACTTTCACAGATCGGCTAACGAACTAGAACTTTGTTATTGAGAAATCGATAATCGATTCAATATTATATTATAACACTATACACCCCTTTACAGAATTCATGGTTGATTGATTTATCTTATTGATTTCCCATTCATGACTTTGATGTGTTTATTCAATTTGATAATGCACAGATTAGTTCTTTAAATAGTTTTCTTAAGTACTGAACGCCTAGGGAGTTGGAGCTTGTCCAAGTTGCAATAGAGATATGGAAATTTTATTAAAGAAAATATAAAATAAGTGGTATATTAATAATTTGTATTCAGTAGGAATTGGCTAACTAACACGTTATTGGAGCGACGCATCGGCACGCGACTTAATCCCTATGTTTGATCTGACGGAAAGTACTCGTACTTTGCACTTTGCCGGTTTTCTACAGTCATTTATTGGTACCGTTGTTAGTGTTGTCATATTTGGGTTAATAAGGTAGAAGAAAATGTTAATTCTTATAATGTTGATGAAGATGATGATGATGATGATGATGATGATGAGGATTATGGTGATAGTGATAATAATAATAATGATAGTAGTAATGATAATAATATTAATGGTGGTTATGATGATGATGATGATGATGATGATGATGATGATGATGATGATGATGATGATGATGATGATGATGATGATGTTGATGATAACTATTATTATGGTAATAATAATAATAATAATAATAATAATAATAATAATAATAATAATAATAATAATAATAATAATAATAATAGTAATAATAATAACGATATATAATAATAATAATAATAATAATAATAATAATAATAATAATAATAATAATAATAATAATAATAATAATAATAATATAATAATAATAATAATAATAATAATAATAATAATAATAATATAATAATAATAATAATAATAATTATTATTATTATTATTATTATTATTATTATTATTATTATTATTATTATTATTATTATTATTATTATCATTATTATTATTATTATTATGATGATGATGATGATGATGAATGATGATGGTGATGATGATGATGATCATGACGATAAAGATTATTATTATTGTTATTATTATTATTATTATTATTATTATTATTATTATTATTGTTATTATTATTATTATTATTATTATTATTATTATTATTATTATTATTATTATTATTATTATTATTATTATTATTATTACTATTATTATTATTATTATTATTATTATTATTATTATTACTATTATTATTATCATCATCATCATTATTATCATTATTTTTATCATAATAAAAACTAGATAAATTCAGTCCATTGGCCTTATGACTCTAGTAAAAGGCAATTTTCATTCTTTGTTTAGCCCTACAACTCTGTTGAGTAACAGACTTGTCCGGAAACCGGTGGGTAGAATTCATATCTGCTTAGCATCAAATGACCTAATTCCAAATTTGTAAAAAAATGTATAATAGACCATCCTATTCCGTAGGTGACAGACACTGTTTAGTTTTCGATTCAAAAAACATTTTAAAATACACCCCCGCCCCCCCCCAAATAAAAACAAAACTAACCTAATACAAACAAACAAACAAACAAACAAACAAACACACACGCACACAAGAAAACTTAGACTTCACTTTCAACTGACTATTTGAAGTTCTTATCTTCTTTTTATTTTTAAATAAAATCTTCATCAGAGTTCACGTGATAT
Source organism: Berghia stephanieae (assembly GCF_034508935.2). Classification (NCBI taxonomy): domain Eukaryota; kingdom Metazoa; phylum Mollusca; class Gastropoda; order Nudibranchia; family Aeolidiidae; genus Berghia; species Berghia stephanieae. Next base: position 29,253,441 of record NC_088368.1, on the reverse strand, counting down.
TGTGACACAATATGGCATCTACAACAACGCATGACCAGAGTATCCGCCATCTTTACAATGCACATCCGGCTGACGTCAGATTCCGTCACTATGACAACCGTCTGGACTGGATTATGGACATACCGGACCCTGCTGCTGAAAAGATTGTAAGTGTTTTTATTAGTATGAAAGTAATGACTAAGTTCCAATGATCTTAAAAAAAAACACAGAAAGAAAAAAACAAAACAAAGAAAAGCAAAACAAAACAAACAACCCCCGCCTCCCAAGAAGAAAAGAACAAAACCAAATCAAAACAAAAATAAATCAACAAAAACTATAAAGAGAAAACAACACATACCCCCCTCTCTTCTCTTCTCTCTCTCTCTCTCTCTCTCTCTCTCTCTCTCTCTCTCTCTCTCTCTCTCTCTCTCTCTCTCTCTCTCTCTCTCTCTCTCTCTCTCTCTCTAAACAAATAAAAAAGTTTAAAAAAAAAAAACCAGCTGAAATATATGGGAAAAAAAAACAAAATAAAGATTTCTCAGATATCACGGTACTTCATGGAAAGTTAGTCGAAATTAAAAATAAATAAATGAGCAATGTAATGTTTGTTATGAATTCAGTAATGATAGGACCCAATGGGAATTTTGATAGTTCGCTTGCTAGGGTCATCCCTTATAAAGAAAAATCAATGCATTGACTTTTTTAAAAAGTCTGACCCTTCTGGTCATTCATCAGTGATTGAGTAACTGGATCTGTCCGATGTGGCGGAACCGACTTTGTGATACATTATCGTCCCATCCATAGAATGTAACCAATTTATATCGTCTATTTAACGCTACTTCAACCAGAATTAACTCAGGGACCATAGGTCTCATCGCGCCAAAAGACTAGAAAGAGCGAACTTAATTATAACAATGGAGCCTTGCTTGTTTAATATGCAAGGTGCGTATACTTTTGAAGCATTTTATTGAGCTTTTTGACTGATGTAGCATAATAGCATCACCTTGTAGCACGATGGACAACATAGAGAGTGAATTTTTTTCTGCGTCTATTTCAGCATTCTGAAGTTTAAATTTAACTCAAAATATTAATATATCAAGAAATTGTTGAAAGTCTAGAGTCTAGCCTAAAGCGAAAAGTAGGCTTTGGCTCTTAATCTTTTTTGCTCTATTTTAATGAATTCGACCGGTGTCGATTTTTGTCCTCTCTGGTCACGTTTCTTCAAATAAGATCACTCAGCTTACTTATAAACAGAGACCCACAGTCGTATTGTTGAATTAAGGTATGGAAATGTAGTGGTTCATTATTACTTATATTCTTTCCAAGTTTCGAATACCGGATTTGGCCAGTAAGAACTTAAATATCTATGCTACCGAACACTTACAAATTACGTTTTTAATTTAAGATTTTGGCTAGAAAGCTCGTCTTCAAATATCGATCAATATTTGTGGGACGAGTTTTCTGACCAAAATTTTAAGTACGTGTACAGCACGGATAATTATCATGAACTGCCAGGTCTGTTGTAGATATAAGCAGCCTTGACTTTCGAATCCTATAATTTGTCATTTCCATTGCGAAAGAAGGAAACGGTTCTTGTCTATCCTTCATAATGTGTCCATCTTCGTAGACTTTGAGTTTAGATCACTCATTGCTTTCAACATAGTATTTGGATATTGACAAGTTAATGTGACCCACCGTGTCACAATGGTATTATGTCGGGATGAACAGTGTGTTGAATATTGAATTGAATTCATATTCACGAGCATAAACTTGGGGTTAATTTCTATTCATTATGGTAGCGAATGAATTCAATTTCGTAAATAACTAAAGAAAGACAAACTCAAAACTTATATTTCTTATCACCTTAATTAATTCTAAATCACGTTTCATAGTCCAATTTTATACGGTGGGCCATGACATTGTAGCTACAACTCATGAATCTTTGTTCTTTACAATTTATACGCTCTTAACAGAGTTTTATCAGATTCAACACGCATCATAATTTCTTAATTAAAAAATAAAATAAACTAAGCTACTCAATTCGCCCCTAATCTAAACCCTTTTAAAATGTATGATGTCATCATTATTTATTAATTAACAGTCAAAGTAAATGTCTTTTTGTTTCTTCTTAGAAATAGATAAACTCATTTCTTTCTTTCTTTTTTTATGTCTCTCTATTCACAGGAAAAAGAACAGCTGAAGTTGAAAAACAAGTTTAACGAGTATGTTTCAGAATATAACACTCACCTTCCGAAGGCGCCTGCATTTCGTCAAGCCTCTCTAGAGGAGGTAAAACAGATCACAGCCCGTCTCACTCAGCCAACAATCGCGTCTTCTTTACACAAGAGTACGCCTGTTGATAGGCGTAAAACAGCGGTAGGAAGAATAAGAAGAAGTCCAAGAGCGATATCAGCAAGAAGGATACTCCCCAATAGAGAAGATGGAGTTGTAAAGAATCTCAAGCAATTCAGACTAGATCAAGAGCGAAAAGATGATGGCCATGATATAGAGAATGATGGCAATGGTTATATGAGTGATAGCACTAAGGCAAATACAAACTTGAAATTGAGAGACAACGGTGAAAAGGTAAACGATAATGACAAGGTTCAAAGCATTATTGGAAATGGCGATTATCAAGAAGACAAAGGCAGACAAAATGTGCCTAATAACACCCACACTGAAATCCAAGATGAAAGCCCTCAAAGCAGGAAGATGGTTGACTCACCTGGAAATGATAACAGTGATGACAGTCATTATAACATGAGCCAGGAAAGTCTTACAGAAAATAACAAAAAGCAAAGCGATTTTAATGATCTCATTGGGTGTGAAAACGAGAAAAGAGCAACAGACTGCAGTAGTCGTTTAAGTAATACAGGCAATAGTAATGAAAATAAATCAAATCAATCTTACAAATCAAGACAAAATAGAAAGAAGATTACTTTGCACAACGAAATAATGCAGCTGAAATCGCCTCAACCGAACAGAATTAAGCAGCAAAACAACAGCAACTCTCCGAATCCAGAAAAACGGAAACTGGGAAATAGAGGACGACTGCATAACAGGTTGATATATTCTCCTTATAATGAATCACCTCCAACATTGGGTGGTTACACACCAAAATCCTTTGAATATAAGCCAATTTTTTCTAGAAAACTGCGACTCAGTCAAAACGCTCCACCTGAAAACAGCTCTAACAGTTTAAATCGAGACTATGAGTTCAAGTTAACCATGCAGAAACCACAGACAAAGGACGAGAGCAATCGTAACAGTCAAAGATATTTTCGATGTAAAAGTGCGCCTACTTACAGCGGATACAGAGAAAAATATTCTCCTAGTGGAAAATTCAGCACACCAAGAGGGAAGGAAAATGACAGTCCAAATGATAAAAATGAAAACAAAGACATCCAGAGACAAAGACACATAGATTCCCAGTTTCAAAGAACTAAAAGTTACACACCTTCTCTCGACAGTGACTCCTTAGTTTGTTCGGTAAAAAACCCTTACGGAAGTCGATTGTGCTCAGCATCTGGTGATAAAAGATCTAATAACAATAAACAATTTCCCTCAAGTGAAAAAGTGCAGAGAATAAATTCCAGACTATCAGTCTCCACCACGACTAAGAACATTAGAGATCGAATGAGATGTGGTCCAGATAATCACAAAGATCTCATGAATCCTGTTAAAGTCGTCCGCGAAGAAATGATAAGATCACGTCTATGTAATAGTCGTATTTCTCTGAATGGGAATCCTGATGTCGAGAAAGAATGCAGAGAAGAGGCGAGCGATGGAAGAATTACAAATAAAAACGATGAAATTAAGACAATGAACAATGACAAGAAGAGAAGTCAGGATAAGGAAAAAATATTTAATTCAAAAGTCCGAAATACCAAAACAAAAAGAAAAAATGCAGCAAGTGCTGGAGAGAAGAATTTGATTACTGCTACTACAGTTTTAAACGGAGGGAAGGAACCGTCAGAATTAAATAAATTAAATGCTAATACCGATAACCGAAGAAATGAATCAGATGTTAAGGAATCGCTGACGAAACCACAAAACAATGAGCTCAATTTAGAAGATAAACTGAAAACGGATGATAATGATTTAGTACGTCACAAAGATTATTCCCGATCATCGTCATTATCCAAATCTGGGTCGAGGTCAAGGTCTAGATCAAGATCATCTTCAACAACTAGATCTATACCGAGACTATCATTAAGGTCATGGTCATCAACGTCGTCCTCGAGGTCTAGATCTGGATCATCATCTAAATCAAGAACCAGATTATCAAGTAAAATACACAAATCTAGGTCAAAGTTAAAATACCGATCTGATGGGACATCTATGTCGAGGTCAACCTCAAGATCTGAAAAACGATCTTCCAAAGCGTCAAAGTCTAAGACAAAATTAAGGTCTTATAATAGATCATCATCGTCATCATCATCATCATCATCATCATCGTCGAGATCCAGATCTAAGCCACAACCAAGAAAAAAAACCAAATCAAGAAACAGAACAAAACGAAATGATATACAACAGTCTATGACAAATAGCGTTGGTAATGCAACAATTAGTTCCCGTTTTCAAGACAGGCAAGAAACTGAACAGGACAACCAATTTATCAACAAGGAAGAGCAAGACCAAAACAACGATGTCACCGCAACTGGTGACAACAAAACTATAATAAATAAAAAGGATGATAATACCAATGGCAATGATAGTTTAAAACACTATAATAATGAGAATAGGAGAGAATCAGAACATAAAGATATTAAGATTGCTTCAGAAAATCACCATGATATCGAGTCAACACCCGACCCTGACGACGAGTTAAACCATGACGAAGTCATATCTCGACAACGGAAATTTAATAAAGATAGTGACAAGCAACAGAATCTAGAGGAGCACGGAGATCATCTTGCTATTAAACATGAAAAAGTTTCCCAAAAAGATGCTCAATCCCCTGGTGAGAAAGCTGACGAAGACAATGGTCTGCAGTCCCTACAACAAAAGGAACAAGAACAGCAAAAGCCAGAGAAAGAGAATCAACAGCAACAACAGGTAACCAATATGATTATTATTATAAAACTGGCTTAATAATAGAATGGAGACGTCATCCAAACAAACGCGCAATTAAGAGGGCATCAACCTTTCTCAGTTCAATTTTTCTCAATAACATTTATGAATCTGTTTTGTCTGGCATTGTATAATACACAACATTTCCGTAGTTTTTAATTGCAAAAGCGTTTGCTCCTCACTTTTTCACATACTATTTTTTCTTATATAAAAAGTAGTCCTTCAGAGCCATTAGGCACAGGGAGCTGGAGCTTATCCCGATTTCTATAGCATGAAACGAACAATAGCACTTGCTTGCTACCCTTTGGAAAGGCGCGAATCTATCGCACACTACTTTCCACCAGACCTAACAGACCCAACTACCCAATCACTGCTGGTTGGACAGGTTTGGTCAGAAAAAAATCTTGACTGCACTCTGGATCGATCTCGGTCCCATTGCATGTGAAGCGAGTGCTCTACCAACTGAGCTCTCGGGACCCCCTTTTTCTTATATACTATGAGTTTTCGATTTCAGATTTGAAATATGATTACACCTCCGTTGTCAAAGTGACAAAATAAGGAGCAGTCACTGGTGTAGGATAAAAATATGAAAAGTGTGTATGAAACAGTGACAAAGATATGAAAAGTGTGTATGAAACAGTGACAGAGATAAAAATATCAACAACAACAAAAAAATCATCCCAAAAAGTCAGTCTGCCTCGATTGCTATGTCTGCAACTTTTTCATTCACGCTATTTAAAACTAAGTTATATAAAAAAAATAATAGTATAGATTTATAGTGCGCCAAACATCCCTTCATCTGGAAGGCTCTGGAGGCATAACATAGATTAAGCACTAACCCACTACACGAACAACGCTAATTATACAAATACTCAAAAGAAAGCCTGTCGGAATAAGAATGTCTTCAATCGATACTTGAATTTCTCTAGTGAAGACGAAGAACGTATCTCAAGTGGTCGCAAATTCCACAACCTTGTACCAGTATGCTGAAGTTATATTATGCTGAATCATATTAAATCGTTTCATTTTTTTTCTTTGTCAACGCAATAGGATATTACCCAAGTCAAGAATGGCCTGGTTGAAGAACTTACAGATATAAAAGTGGAGGATCCTGAGAGCCTGATGGGCAAGGAACTCACCCTTGATGTGAAATATGCATTGTAAGATGAGTTGAAAATATTTTTGAGATGGAAATTAAAACATTTTGCAATGTGCGTGCCGATACTTACTCTTTATTTATTAAGTAGCTTTGTCAGGATACATGAAAGCTTACTTTATCTCATATAAGCTAAGAGGATACATTTAATTACACTGCTATTTATGGAGAACCTGGACTCGAGATCCACATTTAGCGTTTTACTACAGCATCAATTTGAACCCCTGCTATTTACCATACATAAATTAAAACATGGACATATATATATATATATATATATATATATATATATATATATATATATATATATATATATATATATATATATATATATACATACACACATATATATATACACATATATGTATGAATGTATATATATATATATATATATATATATATATATATATATATATATATATATATATATATATATATATATATATATATATTTATTTATGAGTGTTGGTGGGTACTCGTAGGTACGAAAGTGCTCGATAATGATGGTTAGAGCTAATATAGAATGCAAATTGTCACTCACATTTTTTTTGAGTGACAATTTGCATTTTATATATATATATATATATATATATATATATATATATATATATATATATATATATATATATATATATATATATATATTATATATATATATATATATATATATATATATATATATATCATTTCAAATTCACAAAACCAATATAATAACACAAAAGTATATAAAATAAATTCTAACAAAACGTGTTTGCTATAATGAAAGAAAGTAAACAAATTGCCATTTAGTCATAGAATAATTCTTATAAGCTGCATTGCACAAATCAAACCATGGGAAAGTGTGTTTCATTCATTTATCTCCTTTAGAGAGGTTGATGTGACGAAGGATCGGATCAAAGAAAAAGACAATGTCCTCAACAATGACGATTATGGCCATGACCTTGCAAGTGTTCAGGCTCTGCAGAGGAAGCATCAAGTTCTGGAATTGGATCTCGCTGCCTTGGGGGACAAGGTTAGAAATAATGTTGGTAGCATTGTTAACCACTTAACTGTCGTACTCTGGAAACACATATATCTAAAAATTTGGCCGGAAAACTCGTCCTCCAGATTTCGTTCCATTAAAAGACCCTCATCTTGGCAAATAGTCTCAAACATTGGACCTCGAATGTGCGCTATCTGTTGTTTCTGAGTTGTATGTTTATAATTTTCGTATTATAATGGATGTTAAACATGATTCTTAGTTCTTCTCAATTGAATTTATCAAGCTTTTCTTTTTCCTTCCGTGTAAGTGTCTATGCTCTACAGTTGTAAACGAGAACAGATTTGACAAAATATTTATAAAACCATCACTCCGTTATAAATTACACAAAAAGCTATTCTTCCATTTTTCTTATAATAATTATTCTTTCCCATTATTGGTCTTTTGGTGTTCTAATATATTTTAACCACAAAAGTATGATTTGCTACTTTGCAGCATTGTTTCAGTTTTGATAATTGAAATTTCTCATTTTCCTTTACAAAGGTTCGTGAGTTAGACGAAGCAGCCAAGCATTTAATGCAGACCTACCCTGACCAAGCTGAAGAAATCTGTGAACATCAGACTGAGATCAATGGAATGTGGACTTCTCTTAACATAAAGGTGAAAAAAATTGACCTTCGCTATTTTGGAAGTGGCAGAATAAACTATTGTTCTGATAATTAAATAAAGTATTAAGACACAATACTTTTATTGTTCTGAGAATGAAATATAATATTACAACCCAACAACCTCATTGTTAAAATCCCAACGATCTTATTGTTTGAGAATGAAATGAAGTATTAAAAACCCAACAATCTCATTGTTTTGAGAGTTGATAGTTGCTAGAGATGATTTTGGTGTTGGAGACGGAATCTATAATTTAAATAATTATCATACTTCGGTTAGGTTAATATGTCTTATTGAAGAGATTGAATATCTAGTTTCTTTAAATGAAAAAAAAACAAACTTTCCTATTTTTAATTATTTTGACCATAAATTCACTTTTGGGCGTCAGGCACACCCCAAAATAATATCAGATTGAGTTATATTCTATGTAATTAGAGAAGACATAAAAATTTTAGACGCTTAATTTGAAAAATGAGTGCAAGTTAATGTCCCCAGATCGCCTGAACCTTAATTAGATTTACGAAGATAGACTTGAAACGAGGTAAAAGTTTTAATTGAGAAGCTATATCTCTATTTGTTCTTATTAACAGGCAGATGCCAGGAAAGAGAAGTTGTCAGACGCCTCTGATATTCAGAAGTTCTTCGGTGATTTTAGGTGAGACTATAATAATTATATGAAATTATATTTTCCTTTTTTGTCCAATTTTATTTTCTATTACGCGGCCCCTTCTAGCACAGACATTGTAAGAATTTTGGTTTGAAAATGTGTATAACATGAAATTTGAACTGCATGAAGTGGAGATCTGTTTCTACATAATCAACAGGAGGAATAAATAAAGCATCGTAAAGTTTACAGTGAGTATAATAACAAGAAAATGAACTAAGTTTAGAGAAGTGCCAGAGGACAACAGAGTATAAACCATTTGCGGCGATTGGGAATCGAACCCACGGCCAGAGTGTTACTACGGCACCTCCACCTGGCCGCGAGAGGGTCGCTCTACAATGTGACCCATTGTCTCAAAACTGTATTATGTCGGGATGAACACGATGTTATAAAATCACATTAAATTGAATCTGGTCAAAAATTGGAATGATCGCTAATTGGCACAATAAAATATGGTATTCATTCTCCTCAAAAAACATTTTAAAAAATCAACCCAAGTCTGATATTTCTGGCTATAAATTCAATTTTCAACATCTTAATCATCCCGACATAATACCGTTTTGAGATGAGGGGTCACACATGACGTCATTCACTTCACCACCTATAAAATGTGGTTTCAAACTCAGTAACAATCTTGTGTCCCTCTATGGACTGTTTGAAGTAATGATGTCAAAACACAAACACCACGAAAGTTTATTGGCAAGCAGCAGTGAGCAAACTGAAATTTCAACATGCTCTGTATAGATGTGCGCATTATCTTAAACCTGTTTACCTATCAACTATCCATCCATCCATCCATCCATCCATCCATTTTCCCAACCATCTAGAGATTTGACAAGCTGGATCAACAGTATGATGACATTGGTATCCTCTGATGAGTTGGCCAAGGATGTAACGGGAACTCAGGCTCTCTTAGACAAGCATCAGGTGATCATTTGGGGAGACATAACATTCTTATTTAATCAAAATATGCTGCTTGAAAATTAATCCAAATTAACACGAATGTGGAGAAATGTTAAGTTAAAAAAAATAACAAAAGACACATTTGTGTTTTCTTTTCGGGTTTACTCTTTATCGAAACAAACATGTATGAAGATGGAACGTGTTCTGGTTTTATTACATCTCAATTTCAATTTGTAATAAAGGAGTAAGCTGAAACGGTTATAGGTAAGAAAAGTGTGATGTCAAAAAACTGGTTATTGTTTCATTAAAAGTGTAAAACTACTCTTCTGAAGGACTGAATGCAATCTCTGGTTTCAGAGTGATAAGGTCTTATTTTCTAGTCTAAATATGCTGTCAAATAAAACCACCCATCCTCGCTCCCGTAAATCTTAAAATTTGCCTATACATCCTGCTACTGAAATAGTTATGCCACTTTATGATTAAATAATATGTAACACATTCATTACATACACACTTCCATTGAGGAACCAGAAAAGTAAAAGGTGTGACATCACAAATTTTCTTCCCCGCTTTCCTGTCTTGTGTATTATTGAAGTTTAACCGTTCCTCACATCCGTCTTCATCTTTGTTTATAGGGCTACAAAAAATCCCGTGACTGCACCCGGGGTCGATCGTGGTTCCTTTTCTTGTGAAGAGAGTGCTTTACTATCTGAGCTACCGGGACCCTCGAAGGACACAAAGCCGATCAGTGATTGTCACCTATACGATAAATGAACTAGCTCAACAACAATTAACTCTTTAACAAGACCTTACCGTCCGACCGCGAGGCATTTTGGAAAAGAGATGTATAGTAATGAATGACGTAATTATATCAAAGATGTATTGATATTGTTCTATTTTTTCTTCTTTCTCTTTTGTTTTTTGCCTTTTTCTTCAGGAACATTTCTCAGAAATAAATGCTAGAAAAGGTATCTTAAAGGCCTTTGATTCCCAAGGTGAACTAATGTGTCGGAAAGAACATTACGCCAGTGATGAAATCAAGCAAAGGATGACAGAAATGGCCAATTTGAGACTGGAACTAGAAAAGTAAGTACTCGGAATGAGTTCTTCTAAAAATAATAATGCTGAAATAATGCTGAAAACTTATATAGCGCTATAACTTCGAGACACCAGACTCTAAGCGCTTTCTAAGGGAATCCATTCTGCATTTCGGTTATCATCACACTCTTCTGCATCTATTATTTAAGGTAGAGGATAAGATTTTTGAATAATGACACAATCCGTATAAACTTGTCAAATTAGCAAAATTCAGAATTAAAATTTCAATATATTAGCACACGTAAGTAGATAACATATTGAAGTGTTAAAAACAGTTAGAATTTCCTAATCTTTATAATCTTTTTTTACAAGATGGTAATGAATACAAGCTTTGGTTAAGTTTCTCAATCATGAAATTAATACTAATTTTCAAATAATCACCCAATACCCGTAAGCTGTTTTGTTACAATTCTTCCCTTTACAATTATTTTTAAATGATGATATTTTCAAATAATATCAATTAGCTGTAAGATTTTATACTCTTGATGTGTTAGTAATATATACAGGGGAAACTCTTGACTTTAGAAAATGATCCACTTAACAAAAAGCTATAAAAGTTTTAAGACAGCCAGCAAATTCAGCGAATTCGCCAAAAAATCATCATTTCCTTATTTCTAAAGATAACAGGTATTTTTATTCCTTGTCAAAACAATCTTTAGATGAGACTCATAGCTTAGATGAAATTTTAAATGGTAGTGTGATTCACATAACGTTACGAGGATCACTCATGTATTGATCCCCATAGTAACATTCTAAAACTCTCATAAATATATATTTTTTTCTATTGCATGCATTGAATGACTTCAAACTAAAACATTGATCAGTTGTAAAGGTATATTGGCTTAGGTTTTATCGGCGAAGAAGAAAGAGACTTTTTGATCTGCTGTATATTGCTTCCCCGCCCCAATTTCCCCTAATACAATGAATATGAAGAAAATATATGTATTTACGCAGTTATTTCCCTTGTTTAATATAGCTGTAATAGGGAAAATCTAAGACCTTAAACCGATACGTATGATTGATTGCCAGAGTGGTTCTATAGAAGATGGGTTTTGAATGGGTCTTTGTAACCTGTATGCAAATTCCCATGCTTTCATCCCGAATTTGCACGGTTTTAGCCTAATTCCCCCTACTATTTGGGGACAGGAACTAACTTAATTTCTCTTCTTTGCAATTCTTCCTTCATTTTCTGTCTGTAATGGTTTATGGGTCCTTACATTTATCTTATTCTTTTTGTGACTCATTGTAAGACCTCTTTTTACGTCAACTGCTCCAATTTTTATTTTTTCACTTTGTGAACTAAATGAATTATTAAAACAAACAACTTCCCATGTATATTATACCACCAGGATTCTGCTATTACGTCTCAATCAAGTCGAACTTTTTCTCGTTAAATAAATCAGAAATTGAGCATTGAGCTTTTATATAGAGCAACATATCTTCTAAACGGGCTCAAAGAGCTTTACAAGGGGTCCCTGGCCAACAGCAACATTCAACATTTAAGACGGGACATGACGCCTGTTAGGCGATAATACACATTTATTTTGTTTTTCGGACAGAGACAACGCTGTTAAAGGCCAGGTACTCATTTTACACCTGAGTACGGTGGGAGAATGTGAGAAAAGAGCCTTCTCCAAGGACTCAACTATGCGCCGAACAAGGCCCGAACCCAGGACCTTCCGAACCGAAAGCGAGTGCCATACCACGTAGCCTCCCTAATTGGTATTATACCATGCCCAAATTCCTTTTCCGTGTCTGTTTGGGAAACGGTAGCTGAGGATAGTGGTCCACATTACACAGAATGCCCCTAATGAGGATTTTTAGTTCTTGTATAAAATCAGCTCCATTGAAAGCATGTCACATGTCACATATTTCTCTGACAATTTCTTAAAACTAACAGATTTTATTCTAAGAAAAGTAGTTTTTAGAAATTGCAAATAACTGGCTTTCAAATGTGAATGTCATTAAAAAAAAACTTGAACATCTATATAGCGGGCAACAAACGTGTTCAAAGCGCCTTACAATGGATCCCTGGCCAGCAGCAACACATAACAAGTAAGACAAGAAATGACGTACTGATAGGCAATATTACAATTTTTTTCGGACAGAGAAAAAATACTGTTGATGACCAGTTACTCGTTTTCCACCGAAGTACTGTGAGAGAATATGAGTAAAGAGTTCTTTCCAATGATGCGCAGCTCAGAGCAAGGTCTCGAACCCTGGAACTTTCGATCCGAAGGCGAGTGTCATACCAGACCGCATAGACTTACGCTAGCAAAACGGATAGTGAAAGTTTAGTTTATGTTTTGTTCTTCATTGGAGATGCTTTATTATCTCTACTAGAACCTGGGAAAACAGACGCATAAAGCTTGACCAGTGTCTGGAACTACAACTATTTGACCGTGACTGTAAACAAGCTGAATCTTGGATAGCATCAAAAGAGACTTTCTTCTTTGGGGACACTTCAAACGGCGACAATTTGGAGATCCTAATTAGGAAACATGAAGATCTCGAACGCGCCATTAATGCTCAGGTAAATAACAAATCAAAAAGGTGCACAAGTTAGAAAGAAAAATGCAAGAAAAAAACCATCCCAAAAATCAATCTACCTCAACCAAAAAGAACAATAAATGATGTGTGTGACTCGCTGTTTCAAAACGGTTTATGTCGAAATGGTTAAGATTCTGAAAAAGTAATTTTATAGAAAATATATGAAACTTATATAAATTTTGAATGTTTTATTGAGGGGACATTGACAAAAAAGATTTTTTAAAAAATCGTAGCAGTAAATATACTTTGGGCATCTGTTTCATTCTTAATTACATAATACCAGGTTGAGGTGCTGGGTCACATGTAACCAGAGAGGTGAGATTATTGCCCAAGCATTTTAGGCTTAACAATTGTCTAATCTGGGCTTTTAGTGAAAACAGAGTAAAACACAAAACATATATTCCATGAAGAAATATCTAGAAACTATTTTCCATAAGTCTACTTTTATAGTGCAAGTCAACTACAAGAAACCCTTTTTTTATCTTTTGCAGAATTTTAATTCCAATCAGCTTTTTTTAAATCATCATTTATATACAATGTGCTCTTCAAAATTGTTTTATTAATATTATTTTTAAATTGTAACTTCCAGGAACAGAAGATCAATGCACTTCAGAATTTGGCCGACAAGCTGATCCAATCTCGTAATTATGATGCCAGTGCAATCTCTGGACAGCAAGACCAAGTTCTAAGCAGGTGAAAGCGTCGATATGTTCAACTTGTAATAGAAACTTCTACCATTCTTTGAAAAGGATTTATTATTATAAGATAATGGCACTGACAATCGCAGCGAGAGTGTCATGGAAGATAATCATTCAGATATTCAACTTTCTCAGATGTAATGAAAAAAACATCTAATTCAACTTCGACCAATTCAAAGTTATTCAGTCTAAATTCAAATTAGGCAAAGTATATGCTATACCCCCACTCTCCTAAAATAATTTTAAAATTACATTTACACGTTAACCAAAGTTTGGTTAGATTTAACAATTTATAGAGCTATTTTTCCAATCAGAGCAGTTATTTTCTGGTCAAGGTTTATACAAATGTCTTTTGTGGCCCTTCAATTTAGCATCAAGTACTCTACAATTAGCTCGACCCCTGTTAATCGACGTCATTTATCTATGATTTGCCACCCTAATGTTCTGTGTGGCCAAAAATAATGAACTAAAAATTGTTTGGAACTAAATTTCTCCCTCTCTTCCTCCTCCCTCTCTATCTGTTTCTCACCCTCCTTCTCTCTCACTTACTCTCTCTCACTCTCCCTTTCCTCTCTCTCTCTCTCTCTCTCTCTCTATCTCTTTCTTTCTCTCTCTCTCTCTCTCGCTCAAAAAGTCATGGAATCAAACAACGTCACCAATTGAATTCGTTTCTTTTGTATGTGCCTTTTTAAAAGTTAAATGTATGTAACATTAATCATTAAACGGCCAAATATCAAAACCAAACATGCAATATTTGTTCATCAAATCATTGCCAAACTACCCCAGTCTGCCAACTGTAACCATTTCATTTCTCTTTTTCCACCAGTTGGGCCAATCTTAAAGACATTCTCAAAGAAAACAAATCCAAACTCAGAGAGACCCAAACCATCCAGCAATTATCACAAGACGCTGATGAGATGGAAAACTGGCTCAAGGAGAAACTCCAGATTGTCACGGACGAGTCTTACAAGGACCCAACCAACACCCAGAGCAAGTATATCAAACACCAGACATTTGAAGCCGGAGTGTCAGCAAATGCTGCCAAGCTGAAATCTCTAATGGAAACTGGTCAGTTGAAGTATTTTTCATTAATAAAATTTAATGTTTGTCTTCTATTTCTGGGGGAAAAGTAAATCCTGATTTGGGTGATTTGTTTGTTTGCTCTATATTTCACCAACAAGGACATCGGGGCGAACCTTTAAAAAAGAATTTCGTATTAAAAATTAACAAATAATTAAAAAACAAAACAAAAGTTAATTCAAGGATTGAAATAACAGAAAACTAAAAATGTAATAAAATATCTCTCTTGAAGTGACTTTTAATTTTAATTCGAAGGTAGACATCTATATTTATGGCGTGCCTTATTTTAGTATTCAATAGGACAGCATGATATTAATACTATGAACATTGTGTTGTTCTCTGAAGGGAAAAAACCCGCGTGTTTTATAATTTTGTCCAGTAAACTCGCCCTCAGAAATCGGTCGATTGAAATTGTCCCGCTTGGCCAAAAATAAAACTCTCAACCTTGGGACTTTGCAGTTAAAAGAGTCACAATTCCAAGTCAGTGAAACAAATTGTAGAGAAAAATCTTTAGGAGTCCTGATGTGATGGATATTCTCATAAAGAAGCCAAAGCTATTAAAAATGAATATCATTAATAATGAAAGATACATTTCATTAAATTACATAAAGAAGCCAAAGCTATTCATAAAATGAATACCATTAATAATGAAAGATACATTTCATTAAATTACATAAAGAAGCCAAAGCTATTCATAAAATGAATACCATTAATAATGAAAGAAAACAGTTGTAACTATTGACACAATTCGGTATTAAGTTGGGTTGAACCACATATCAAAAATGAATTGTCAACTGATCAGATTTATTATGATTGAAGAATTCTACAAGGTTTGAAATTACAATCCTTCTCTGCAATAATATAATTAAACTTCGGACGATTTTAGAAATATAAATTCAATTTTCAATAAACCGGAAGTAACACTTTTTGAGTCTATGGGTCATTTTTGGACTTCGTGGCATTGTGGTCTTGTGGTATGACACTCTCTTTCGGATCGGAAGGTCCTGGGTTCGAGCCTCGCTCGGCGCATGGTTGAGTCCTTGGAAAAGGCACTTTACTCACATTCTCTCACCGTTCTCGGGGTGTAAAATGAGTAACTGGCCGTTAACAACGTTGTTGGAAAAAATGCCAAACAGGCGTTTTACATGTTACGTGTTACCGTTGGTCAGGGACTCTTTGTAAAGCGCTTTGTGCACGTTTATGGATATTAGCACTATATAAAAGTTCAAGCTTTCTTTTTTTTTCTTTTAAAAAAGCATTTGACACAGAGTTCACCTCGGGGTCAATGCTTTTTCAAAACAGGAATGACCCCTGATGATTTTTAATTTTAAACGTTTTTGATTTCTAAACCTCTTAGGTGAGCGTCAACCTAAGGAACGTAAGGATGCTTTTGAAAATCGATTGTCGTATCTACGGGACATGTTGGAAGATCTTACCACCAAATCTGCTGAAAAGAATGACAGATTAAAGGAGCTCATGAGGCAACAGTCGTTCCATGTTGGGGTCAAGGTTGTTGATCAAAGGTTTGAAGAGGTGAGTAATGTTGTCACCTATTGGGTACTAATAATGATGATAGTTGTAGTGAGGGTGAGGGTGATGATGATGATGATGGTGATGATGACGACGACGACGACGTGATGATGATAATGATGATGATGATGATGATGGTAATGATGATGATAATGATGATGTTGCTGATAATGATGGTGATGATGATGATGATGATGATGATGATGATGATGATACTGATGGATGTGATGATGATGATAATGGTGATGATGACGACGACGACGACGACGAAGACGACGACGACGATGATGATGATATTAATGATGATATTGTTTTCACCAGATGGAGCAAATATTGACATCTGAGGACTGCGGCAAGGACTTGGCATCTGTCCAAAACCTGGTCAAGAGACACCAGTTGATGGAAGATGATATCTCTGCCCTTGAGGTGAGGCACTCTTTGTTTTGTTTATATTTGAAAGCTTTTGTTTGTTTTTTTTTCTTGTTTTCCATTAATTAATTTTGCACATTTTCCATTCAATCTCTTACAACTAATGCTGTTTAAAATGTATACTACGTGCTGATAGTTATCGCTCAGACGATAACATTACTACCACCACCACCACCACCACCATTACAACAACAACAACAACAACAACAACAACAACAACTACTACTACAACTACTACTACTACTACTACTACAACAACTACTACTACTACTACTACTACTACTACTACTACTACTACTACTACTACTACTACTACTACTACTACTACTACTACTACTACTACTACTACTACTACAACAACAACAACAACTACTACTACTACTACTACTACTACTACTACTACTACTACTACTACTACTACTACTACTCTACTACTACTACTACTACTACAACTACTACTACTACTACAACTACTACTACTACTACAACTACTACTACTACTACTACTACTACTACTACTACTACTACTACTACTACTACTACTACTACTACTACTACTACTACTACTACTACTATAACATTTTGCATTCATAATACAGGACCTCATCAAAAACTTAAACATTCAAGCAGGCAAGTTTGTAGACGCTCAAGTGTGGAACACAGAGAGCATTTTGTCAACAAAGCAGACACTTGACAGAAGATGTGAAAAGTAAGTCGTAATGAATACAAGATTTGACCTTTTTTTACCCAATAGCAACTAAACGTGCTAAAGTTGCTTTTCACCAAGAGTGCAGAATCGGCGACGTAACCCATTCTCAGAGTTAATCGCTTTCGTTGTTCTTGTCTGCCGTTCTCTAAAAAACGTTTAAAAAGATTATCGCCAGAAAACTCGTCCTTCAAATGGTAATCGATTATAATGACCCTAATCTGGTCAAAAACTCTCAAATCTGAGACAGCTTTAAAACGTGATCTTTTCAGAGTACGGCAGTCTTTGTTTGAATGGCTAGATCTTTGCTGTTTGACCCAGTTGATTTATAAGCAGAATTATTATTTAAAATAAGATAAGTCTCGATGTCAGCCTAAAAAAACGCAACTCTGCATCGGATATTTTAACCAGTCAACTGTCGTACTCCAGAAAAAACACGCATATATTTTAAAATACGTCCTTCGAATACCGATCGATTTAAATGGCCCTCATCTTGACAAAAATCTCACACGATCCACATGTTTGGAATTTCCAGGTTTGAGAAGTTTTTGCCAAGATGATGGTCATTTAAATCGATCGATATTTGAAGGACAATTATTCTTGCAAAATTTTTAAATACGTGTTTTTCCAGATAACGGCAATTAACTGGTCAAAGATATGACCCCACGTCTCAAACAACGCCATCCTCTCCGTCTGAAGTGACCCATTCATCGCGTTTTGTTGACAATGAGGACAACAGAAATGTTCACATGGTTTGCCGTTGTAATTTTAATTGAAGCTTTATTTCATTCTCTCCCATTTAATTTCTTTTTTTTTTCCATTTCAAACTCCAGGATCAAGGATTTAGCAGTCCACCGTCGTCATCGTCTGAACAAAGCCAGCACATATCATGAGATCTTGAAGGATGTTGAAGAGGAAGAGACTTGGATCAAGTACGGTTTTTATTGACCTATTTAGTTTTAAAGATTCCCTAATTTTAATGAAGCATGGTATGTAGGGCGGAATGGGAGGGGGGGGGGGGGTTGGAGTGGCCGAGTGGTTAAGGCATTGCAATGTGACCCGGAATGTCCCGGGTTCAAACTCCACTTCAGGCACTTTCGTTTTTTTCCTTGGGCAAGGTTGTTAACCTTCAATTTGCTCACTTTGGACAATATGTGTGATCTCTGATGACATCAGACATCTTGTTTGATGGATTTTCTACATTCCCTCATGAAATGCCTTGGTGACATTATCCAATGGTACCGTTGTGAAAGGGCGTATTTTTAAAAAACGGTACGTAGAAAAAAGTTATGATGCATCACCTTTGTCCTTTGTATTATTTTTTTTAATCATAGGAGTTCGGGAAATATTCATCTCCCGCACGCATCAGGTTTTACAAGAAAAATAAAAGAGTTTGACGTTTAATGATTTTTTACTCAAGAATTTTCCATGTTTTTATCTGTATTTTGATGTTAAATAAATTTTCAACTGTTGCTATAAAAAAAGGATAAATTTTAATGATAAATAACACGAGTGTAGTCATTGGAAGGGTATAAAATGTTCTTGAACTCTTACTTTCGAAACTTCGAACTCGTCCCCAACTCTCGTAGTGATTTATTTATTACTTTTTTCATAAGGGAAACATTTATTTTGGACAATTTTTATCAAAATTAAAAATGTATAAGATTCATTATTCTGAAGATAACATTATGAATTCTATGGCTTATAAGCATATTAATTTCTTTATAATGTATATATTGCGTGTCACGTATATTGTGCGCCAAGAGATATATTGTATGGGACAAGTTCTATATAAATTGATAACATTATTATTAGGTAATGAATTAACAAATATTTTATCGATCTCATTAATATATTATAAATTCAATCTGAGGGAAAGTCTTTAAGAGGGCATTTGTTGAAATTTGACACGAGATAATTCAAGTTTCACCAAGAGAGCAGCGTCACAAATTGAGTAAAGGGGTTAAGCTTTGGGGTACGTTTATGGTATTGAATTATATCATGCTTTTAAAATGCTTAAGACTTTATCTGAATTCGAATCTCATTCATTAAGCTTAAAACTCAATTTTAAGTATCATAGTTTCTGAGCATCTGAATGTTTTGATAAAATCTCAAGTGTGTTTTTTTTCAGAGAGGAGAAATTTCTGGTTAGTTCAGAGAATTTTGGACATTCTCTAAAAGGAATTGAAGGACTGAAGAAGAAACACAGCAGGCTAGAAGCTGAGATTGAAAACCACCAACCCGTTATTCAGGTATAATAATAATAATAATAATAATAATAATAATAATAATAATAATAATATAATAATAATAATAATAATAATAATAATAATAATAATAATAATAATAATAATTATTATTATTATTATTATTATTATGATTATTATTATTATTATTATTATTATTATTATTATTATTATTATTATTATTATTATTATTATTATTATTATTATCATCATTATTATTATTATCATCCCAGGGAATTTTAAAAGAAATTGTGATAAGCACTATTTTCATTGTCATTCTTTCACTGATGCATTAACTTTGTGCTAATTAAATGCAAATCGCTATCCATATAACTGTGTCTTCGCTAATCTCTCAAAGTCCTCTTTAAACTCTGTGTGTCGTTAGGTAGGCATTATTTTTATGTGCCTCACCATACGACACAACGCTAGACTACTAAAAATTTGAGCGATATTCTCATAATGCTGTCCTTTGTTTCTTTTTTTGTTTGTTTGTTTTGTTTTGACAATACTGGGACAAATGATCAGCTTTTATCACTTTTTCAATCAATAACCACACTCAATGTTTCTTGAATCTCCCAAAGGTTGATACAAGTAACCAATCAGTCATTGGCTCCATAATTTTTGTAGGTTTTTTTTTTCAGGCTTTAAAAGAATCTGTCAGGAAACTGATAGCGGAGTCCGACAATGAAAACGGTGAAATTGAGACAAGAATTGAACAATTGGAGGCCAGCTGGATGGAACTGAAAGAGATGTCTACCACTAGGTTCGGGGAAGATAGTCACTAATGTGTTGGTGATATCATTAATGAATTGTTATTGTCAACAATAATTTGGACATAAGATGTGATACTCAAGACATTATTATTATTGACGAAATGCCTATACGTGGTATTAAAGATATAATGGCTTGAAATGAGACATTTTTGTTTGGTTTATTTTTTACAATTAAGGTATCATAATGCGCTGAATATTTAATGATAATGAAAAGGTTGCTGCTTGAAGCTCAAAGGAAAAAAATAACGATAAGTTAAGGTAAATAAGCAATACTATAAACGATGTTATTGCTCATTTACCTAAGCTGCGCCATTTCAACACTTCTCATTCGTCTTTAGTGTTTCTTTCATTCATCGTGTTTTGTTGATTAACCCTCTCCTTACCAACCATAGGAAAATCGTCACATTCGTTACGATAAAACCAACATTTTTCTTATTCAAATTTCTCTTGTACATCATAAAATTTATAGAAAATGAACAGTGCGTTGTAGAGCATGTTTTGCTAAAGAAATTATTTATCGCTGTTACTTACTGCTATTATTTTTGAGTGATAAAAAATCTATTTTGTTTGTTTGTTAGATGTGAAGTTTTGGGGAAAATCCCGAAAACGGCTGGTAAGGAGAGAGTTAAGGTGAAATCCGAAACATCCACATTATCTGTCTTCGTTCAATAAATTGAAGCTTACATTTTATTACTTATCGTTATCTTTTTGAAATAAAGATAACAATATAACCTAAGTCTCACATTTTTCATTATAAATTCAAATTTCACAATGTAAATCAACACGACATAATTTCGTTTCCAGCCTATGGACAACAAGTGTTGCCTTTAAATAGGATTCAATAGTCTGATGTCACGTCCGCCCAGCAAAGAGCAGCTTGGTTCTAAACAAAGAAAATCGGTACTATTTATTCTTCATGCTGGCTAGAACTTTTTCACATGTCATGTGATCAGAATGTGTAAAAGTCAAAACATGATAAGATTTATAATGTTTTTCTCCTCTGGATGCACTTTTATGCTCGTCGAAGTATTTTATAAGGGCGTCCGCCATTGTTCCGATAGTTTAGAACCAGTTACTAAGTTACTATACGTCATTACGAGGGAAGTGACGTCACGACTGTTGAAGTCTATTAGTGGCGGAAACAAACGTTGATTCACCAGTTTTACTTGCATGTGTTTGGGTGGCACTTTCACCCTCAACAAACTGTGTCGAAATCTGTACGTGTTAGATATAAACATGCGAGAAATTATCATCCCTAAAAAATCAGCCTTCTTTTACTTGGGTTTTGAACTTCAGACTCTCTAGTCGCCGGAGTGATGTGCTTAAATTTGAGTTCCAATGTCCAGTAAAGGAAGGTTGCCTATTTTATGAAATGGTTTATTTCTTGTATCCTTCTATCTATTTTTATATCATTAGCAATCAGAATGAGCAATATTGAAATTTTTATATTATACCCTTAATTTTTTTTTGAATATTGATATTTTCACTTTTGCTCTCATAGAAGGTGATGTTACCGAGTTGTTAAGACATTGCACTGTGATCCAGGAGGTCCTTGGTTCGAGCCTTTGCTTTAATCTTTTATCGAGTTGGATTATCAACCTCCAGTTTGCTCACTTATTAGATAATCTGGATGATTCCTGGTTATTTCAGACGTTTAATTTTTTATTTACATCGAGCCGTGGAACGCCTAGGTGACGGTATCTAAAGATACCACGCGCGCTTAAGGGTGTAAGTTTATTTGTCTCGCAAGATCTGATGGACGTTATTCTATTTCCAATGCCATAAAGAGTATTAACACCCAGTTTAAGTGATACTAGGCTGCTAGAAGCTGTGGACTGTAAAAAGTAATAAACAAAAATGAATATAACAGCTTTAAAAAAGAACAAAATACTAAACACGGAACGTTTCGGACTCAAAATTCTTCTTCTGCCAACAACAAAAAGCAATAAAGACATAAATACATTACTAAATTCCAGATAGACGACAGAGAATTTTAAGGTCCTTTCTGTAGAAAAAATCTATGTCGTCTGTCTGTAATTTAGTAATGTAATTATGTCTTTATTGTTGTTTTTTTGTTGGCTGAAGAAGGGTTTTGAGCCCGAAACGTTCCGTGTTTGATATTTTGTTCTTTTTTGAAGCTGTTAACCCATAGTTTAAATATTATTTACCCACTTCATCAACAGAAACGGAAAGTTAGAACAGAGCGATGCGTTCCAGCAGTTCAAGATCTCCGTGGAAAAGGAGGAGTCATGGATTGAAGATCAACTGAAACTGCTATCTTCGAACTCGAACGATCTGGGAGATCATTTAGATGCTGTTTCAGGACTGTTGTCAAAACATGAATCACTAGTGATTGAGTTACAGACCCATAAAAACAAGTGTTCTGACATCATGAATGAAGGGGAGTCTTTGCTTAAAGCGGTGAATACGTATTTATAAGTTTTAAAATCCCGAAGTAAACACTGTTATTACAGATCCATTAGATCAGTATTTTTAAAGATGTAAAGGGTCTGAACAAGTGTGTATAAAACGTGCCAGACAAAGATAGAAATGTAATGGTAGTTCACCTGACCGGTAATCAGAAGGTCCGAGGTTTGATCCCCAGTCGAGGAAGACTGATTTTTGGGATGGTTGTTTTGCCTTGTATTTTTCTTTATTGCTTTGTCTTGCACCTTTCATACACACTTGTTCAAATCTTTATCTTATACCGGTGCCTGCTCCTAATTTCTCTAGATGAAAATGGTAAAAACCAAAGAGAAAAAGGGTGTATCAAACAAATAGAAGTGTCATTCTGTCAAAGAGAGAGAGGGAGAGAGAGAGAGAGAGAGAGAGAGAGAGAGAGAGAGAGAGAGAGAGAGAGAGAGAGAGAGAGAGCGAGAGAGAGAGAGAGAGAGAGAGAGAGAGAGAGAGAGAGAGACCTTTTACTCCAATTGACCGGGTCTCTCTGACAAGAAAATCTCCTCATTAAAATTGTCTAAAACTTTATTTTGTTACAGGGTGACCATAGTGCTGACAGTATAAGTCGGAGAATCCGAGGACTGGAAGAAAAGTTGAAAGAATTGGAGTCTGTCGCCACTAGAAGGAAGTCTGCCTTGGGAGATAACTCTGTGTACCTTCAGTTTATATGGAAGACGGACGCCGTCGATAGCTGGATAGGTAAATGGCGTTTTTTTATTTTTCTAATTCAATTTATCTCATCAAAGGCTTTGTGAGCAAGCCTTGATTTTGTTAGAAAAATACCGTAATCTTCTATATGAAATTCAAGGCTGGTCATTAAAAAAAAAACTAATAAGATATGTCTTATAGCACTTAATTTTTTTAAAATTGAGATTTTATATAGAGCAATATCCACCAAATGTGCTCAAAGCCCTTTGTCTTATAGCAGTTAACATAGTCTCCTTATAGAACACTACCAGACATTATCCAATACGTCAAACCTTTTATTTGTTCATTTTTCCACTATCGTCGAATGACGATTTTTAGTGTTGGTGGCGGACAAGGAATTGGGTAGAAAAGCTAACGATTTTGATCCTCTATTTAGATTACTATCAAAGCTTCTTTATGCTATAGAAGCTTCCTAAAACATTACACGCATCAAATACAATATTAGGATTGTTTTGAAATCAGTCACAAGCCAAATCTCTTACGTCAATACATCTAATGTTAATCTCAATGTTTACCTTGACTTAATTCCGTCTTCAAATATTAACCGATATGATAATCAGTTATTGGTCATAAAACATTGCAAACTTTTTTCCCCACTGTTTTAATAAATATTCAATCAGTAACACATTTTTGAAGTGTTTTAGACAATTTCTTCAATTTCTTAATTAGTACATGTTATACTGTTTCTACTACATGAATTCAATTTTTAAAAAAATCTACAGCCGACAAGGAAACCCATCTAAAATCTCAAGATGATGACAGGGATCTCGGGACAAAAGATGAGACCTCGTTTAAAAAACAGGTAATACAAGTTTACAAGTATCTATGTGGTTTAATCAACTGTCTTCGATTTATGGATGGTAAATCAATGATAAATAGTTTATGAAATATTTCACTTATTTATTCACTTAAGCATTTGGGCTCCCAATCTGCTAAGTGGTATATCGTGAAAAGGGTTGGTAAGGAGAGAGTTAAAAGACCCCATTTTTCTCTATTTCTCTTTCAGAAAAGCAACAGTGTGACAAAAATCGCTTGGTCGACGGGAGTGTGATTAATCTCTCCCTGTGTGTCTCAGCAAATTTAGATTATCCTTTTTAAAAATATAATCATTTTCTTTTACTGGTCTGCAAACAGCTCACTGTGAAAGTTTGTTGAGCTGCCATAGACGATTTTGATTCATGCAATCACATTACACAAATAGATTTCGGTGGCACATTTGCAATTCCAAAATAGAAGAAGAGAAAAATTATGTTAATTAAGTTCAGGTTAATTTTGCTAAATTTGTTGATGTAATTTGGGCTGATGACTAACGAGCATAAATGCATGACTCTTCCTTAGAAGATGGCGAATACCAGATGCAAATATCTATAACGGTTTTCAGAATAGTCTTTTAAATCAGGGAAAGACTTTATGGACACCCTGTATATTGTTCATTGTTCATTCTTTGTTTCGTTGTCCCATGGTCAATGTCCGATACGTTCATGATTTTATTTTCTCATCGTTCTTCATCGGAGTCTGTCTGATTAACAATATTCTTCTTCTTCTTCTTCTTCTTCTTCTTCTTCTTCTTCTTCTTCTTCTTCTTCTTCTTCTTCTTCTTCTTCTTCTTCTTCTTCTTCTTCTTCTTCTTCTTCTTCTTCTTATCATTATTATTTTATTATTATTATTATTATTATTATTATTATTATTATTATTATTATTATTATTATTATTATTATTATTATTATTATTATTATTATTATTATTATCATTATTATTATTATTATTATTATTATTATTATTATTATTATATTATTATTATTTTTATCATTATTATTATTATTATTATTATTATTATTATTATTATTATTATTATTATTATTATTATTATTATTATTATTATTTGTTTACCTCAACAGGAAAGGTTTGCAGCAGGTCTGGCAGCCTTTGAGAAGGAGGGAATCTCCACCATCACCACCCTGAAGGATCAACTCCTGTCTGCCAAACACGAGCAGACACCAGCTATTGAGGCACGATACAACGCTGTCATGGCACGTTGGCAGAAACTCTTGGCCGATGCTGATGACAGGAAACAGAAATTGCTGCAATCTCAGGTATTCTAATTATTGAGTGAATGCTTTTTGGACGTAAATTAATCAGTCCATCGGTCAGTGACCCGAGTAATAGCATAGCCATCGTTAAGTTATAGCCTGACACTGAAACCCAAAAAGACTGGCATTTTGACGTCATTATTTGGTTTTTGCACCGCCTAGTGAGTTGTCGTTGGTAGTGCCCATGGAAACAATTGATCCCATAGGTTGAACTATTGAATACAACTCACGATTTGTTTTCTTTTGTTGCCAAAGACTGGCATTTTTACGTCATTTTTTGGTCACTGTCAGACTATAAGTTAACGATGGTGACGATAATAGCCACATGAACACATACATACGTACGGACTAGTGACGCAATATTCTAACAGTTGTGTAATATTAGTTTCGTGCATTCGCAGAAATCATCAAACCTTTAAAGGTGTTGCATTTATAAAAGGAACGAAATTGACGTCACTCACCCAGTTGGAATTAATGAGATTTTTTAGACAATGTCACAGAACCCAATTGACGTCAGACATAACTAATCTGAAGTTTTAACTGTCGACATATTAAAAAACAAAACAAAACAAAACAAAACAAAACAACATTGAGCTTTTATATATCGCTTTTATGTATCCACTAAACGTGCTCAAAGCGCTTTACATAGCGATCAACAGCAACAAGTTTCATATGGAACGAGACATGACGCCCGTAGGCAATATTACATTTTTTTTCTGACAGACACAACGATTTGAACGTCCAGGTACTCTTCACCTGAGTACGGTGAAAGAATGTGAGTAAAGATCAATTTCCAAGGACTCAACTATGCACCGAGCGATACTCGAACCCAGGACTTTCCGATCCGAAAGCGAGTGTCATACCACATGACCACATAGCCGCACAATAAAACAAGTCAGTCATTCTATTTTTATTGAAGATATGCAACTATTTTATTCTTCACAGGACAAAAACCAACAGATCGAAGATCTATCTCTAGCATTTGCCAAGAAGGCGTCAGAATTCAACAGTTGGTATACAAGTGCCGAGGAAGATTTGACAGAGCCTGTACATTGTAAAAGTGTAGAAGAGATAAAAGTGAGTGACTCATTACAACACACAACTCTGACAATTCCTACTGTTTCATTTTGACCACAACCCTTTTACTTCATATACGTGTCAGTACATGACATAATCAGTAGGAAGGCGAAAATTTTGGATTTGCATTCTTTTGCATTTTCTGAAAAAAATATTCTCCCAAAAGCATTTTAATCTTTATTTGAAGTAAATCAGGTGATTTTTCATGAAGTTATGGTCAGATGTATAAGAGAGGTATCCAGCAACTTTTCTCAAATTTCATACTTTTTCAACTTGACAAGCTGTAAAAAAATATTTAGAAGTGAAATTAAGCTTTGATATTTCCCGAAGATGTACAAATGTTGGTTTAACAATTTATGACAAGAACTCATTTTTGATAAAAATAGACCTTCTAACTAAACTTGGCAATATCTCAGTTCAAACCTTTTCACCATCCGACTGATTATGTCATTCACTGTAACATAATACGTGACCAATCCTCACAAAACAATATGATAAAAGATGAATTTTTTTCCTTTAGGGTCTATTCCAAGGGAAGACGGGAATAACCCAGGCGTTAGCCACAGTGCAGCGCCGAAAAGTGAGCTAGGTCTAGGATACTTGCTCCATGCCTCACAGCAAGGCGGGTAGTTGAACTCAGTATCTTTTGGGTAAGAAGCAAAGACCATATTGATGAGCCACGCGAGCCCCTAAGACGTGAAGTAAAATAAATGTCCTCATTTGATTGAGTGAGTTTTGTTTCTAAATACCACCCCCCCCCCCCCCCAAAAAAAATCAACAATAAAACAAAAAGCAAACATAACAAAAATAAAAAACCCCCAAACAAACTGGTATCTCTAAATACTGATCATTTTTAATTTAAATTGACTTTACTTCATCCCGTTTATTCCGATATAAAAACCAAATGACACGATGGGTCACATATTGAGAGTTAAGAATTACTCATAACTAGTCAAATAATCTTAAAAGTCTATTATTTTCTTTGTTCTAGGTTTTGAAAGAAGCTCATGAACAATTCAAGGCATCACTGAGTGCAGCTCGTGATGACTTCAAGTCCCTGGAATCTTTGGACACCCAAATCAAGAGCTTCAAGGTGGGACCCAATCCCTACACCTGGTTTACTATGGAGGCACTGGAAGAGACTTGGAACAATTTGCAGAAGATCATCAGGGTAAATAAGATCGCTCATCTATTTATGTGTAGCTCTTTCTGATAGCTCTCGGTAGCTGAGCATATTCTAAAAAGAAAAACGAGCTTTTATAGAGCGCAATATCCACTAAACGTGCTCAAAGCGCTTTACAAGGGGTCCCTGGCGAACAGCAACATTTAACATTTAGGACGGGACATGACGCCTGTTTGGCGATATTACATGAGTACGCTGAGAGAATGTGAGTAAAGAGCCTTCTCCAAGGACTCAACTATGCGCCGAGCGAGATTCGAACCCAGGACCTTCCGATCCGAAAGCGAGTGACATACGACTAGACCACATAGCCACAAAGGTTGAGCATTGCATCGTGACGTAGCTGCTTGCCGGATTCAAGACAATTCCTGGGATGTTGCTTTTTTCCAGATTGTATTCGTCGTCATGATAAGGTCGATTACAGTTAGAAGCAGCTGCTGTCTCTCTCTGATGGAGAAACCGAATGAGGCAAAATTATGGGATATACTTTTCTCATGTTATCATCTTAATTTGTGCCAATAAATCTATTTAATTTGTATTATTTTAGATACTCAGCATGCTCAATACAATTCTCTCTGATTTATTTATTTCTTGATCAGTCATTATGTAAAGTCAAGTCAAGTTTCTATCCTATACAGTACATGTCACCTTTTTGTACTGACAACCCGTTAATATGTGCCAATCTCTAAATTAACATTTAAGTGCGAAACGTGCTTAACCCAAAAACAAAACCCTGGCATTTGAATTCTGGTATCGTTATCTTCCATTCTTTCATTCACTCTCTCATCATGATCAACATCGATGATGTTAGAGAGCGAAATACTGTACAGCTCAGCCACTGTCGTCACAAACTTTGTTTGGTGTTGAATCACAATGTTTTTCTCTCCCATTTATTATAGTTAAACGGGAATCATCTCTTTGACATAGCTCAAAGAATTTAACAAAAGGTATAAATTTTACTTTTACTACTTTTTTAAAACAACAGGACAGAGACAATGATCTGGAAAAGGAACTTGCTCGTCAAGAGGAAAACGATCAGTTAAGGAAACAGTTTGCCCGGGCAGAAAATGAATTCCGTTTGTGGTTGGGAAAAACTAGGTAAAAATCAACTAAATTAATATCGGTAAATGTGTGTATGAAACGGGGCCAGAAAGAAAAATACAAGAAATAAATCAGCCCCTAAAATTAGCCTGCCTCAACTTGGGATCGAACTTCCTGATCAAGATAATCGGGAGATCTGGGGTTCGATCCCTATTCGAGCCAGGCTTTCTCCCTAGTTGGTCACTAAGAATTAAATAGACCCTGCCTACTTGATACTTTAAAGATTCGTAGTTTTAAGCTTAAAAATAATTAATCTACTTCACTAAGGAAATTACCAATTTTCCCTCAAGAAATTGATTCTAAGTATTGAATATCGCTCTATGGCACGAAAAACGTTCTTGATCAACAAATAATAATAATGATTCAAATGTATTTAAACTAAAATTTCAAATCTTTCGTAGCAAAAGACAGGTCTGGTTGTTAATAACCAGATTATCCAATCAAAGCTGATTTGGCAGATGGATCGATGAGAAACAAAAAAAATCTCCGGATTTTAACAGATCATCATCCTTGTGTATCGAGTATTCTAACTTGAGCTTTTTATATAGCACAATATTCACTAAACGTACTCAAAGCGCTTTACAAAGGGTCCATGACCAACAGCAACACGTAACATGTAGAACAAGAACAAGCCTGTTAGGCTATACTGCAATTTTTCCGACAGAGACAACGCTTTTAACTACCAGGTAATTATTTTACAGCAGATTGCGGAGAGAGCACGTGAATAAAGAGTCTTTTCCAAGGACTCAACTAAGCTCAGAGCGAGGCAGGACCTAGGACCTTCCTATCCGACAGCGAGTGGTATACTACAAGATCGCATAGCCGCACCATTTGATTTTTTTGTAGAACGTAATCACATCAGGGATGTTATAACAAAACGTTTGTCTCCAGCTAATCATTGAATCTTGATATCTATCTAAATTTTAAACAATCAATATGCGAGAATTAAGTTCAAAATTTATATTTTGTCTCCACATAATGATCTCCTGCAAAACACGGTTTGCTGTATTTTGTCTACGAGACTGACAATAATTTCATCATAATATTTTATTGTCGAAAAACTTTCGAAATTATTATAATATTTTATATTTTTTGGTTAGAATTATTGTCAGATGCAAATCTAGTGTATTATATTGATAATGAAATAACCATACGCCCTCGTTCAATGTAATATTTACAAATTGGTTATTCACAGAACTGTTGTTATGATAGACTCAGGAAATCCAAAGAAACGTCTAGATGTCGTCAAGGTAAATTTACTTAATATTTTTCCACTTTCATTGAATATATTTAGGGTGTCTGAAGTTGTGAAACTCAATAGTATCGAGCAAAAAATTAGTAAGATGACGTTGGATGGACCGCACAAACTTGAGCTCATGAGATAGTGAGCTGAATGTCCTAAGATTGATTTGCTCTTTAGAGTTTTGAGAATCTTATCATATCATTTATTAAAATATAATAGATCCAGAGACTGGGGGTTTGGAGGAAAATTAACTCAACTGAGATTTGTCTATATTATTGAGCTCAAATGGGCTCTTTACTTACATTCTCTCTCTCACCATTTCTTGTGTAAAATGAATACAAGGTCGTTATCATCGTTGTCTCTAGTAAAAAATGAAATTGTTATATCTTATTAATATTATAATTTTAGTTACTGTGTGCGCGTATGTTTAAAATATTTTCTATGTTTTACTTAGAAATGACCGTGTTTTCTAAGATTTGGGAAGCAGTTAATACACCCGATGGAATTTTGAGGTGCGCTTATTATTCACATTACATGAACTTGCCAACCTTGCGTGTGTGATTTATGAACTTGTACGTTATAATACTAGATGTTGTGCAAGAATCCTATGCATTATATTCTATTGCTGTTCCTCTAGAAAAAGAGCGATGAAGTACGATCTCAGCGAGAATCTCTGAAAAGATTGGAGGATCTTCATGCCGCTATGGGGGATAGGTTGATTCTAGTAAACAGGTTTGTCCTTTATATTATTTCCTCACCTCAGTAAGTACTTACTTATCTTTCTGGTCTGGTGGTGCTTGAGTGTTACCTAAGGCGATACAACGGATCTCTGTCTGTCGTCATAGTATTTACTTCACTTCAACTTCATGTCCAATATAGTTCCTATAAAAGGCTATTGTCTCTACCGGTCATTTTTTCCCTTCTCTTTTCATCTCCTTAGTTATACATAATATAACAACCATGCGGGATTTCCTTATTTCAATTTAAATTCATTTTTTTATCAGCATCTGGATCACCCAGACATAATACCGTTTTGAAGTGATGGTCATTCTCTTATTGAATCACTTCTCTAATCTCTTAACTTAAATTTGAATATCATATTAAGATACATTTTAATGTTATGTTTATAATGTAGCTGCAGAGAGCACTTCATAGTGGCGCGTCTCTGGCTTATTTTAAAAAACCTTAAGATTAATTATATGTATATTATAGCTACTTAGACCATAGCAAAACGGCGTCTTTGCTTATTTCAAAGCATCTTATTAAAATTCATTATTAAGTTATGTTTAAATTGTAGCTATAGAGAGCACAATGCAGCGTCGTCACTGACTTAAATTTAAACCATCTTATTAAGATTCATGATAAGGTTATGATTATACTTGTGGCTACACAAAGCACAGTACAGAGACATCCTTGACTTATTTAAAACATCCTTTTTACATTCATTCTAAAGTTATTTTTATATGGTGCAACAGAAAGCCCAATAAGCGACATCTCTGATTTAATTTAAAACATCTCATTATTATTCATATCAAGCTATGTTTATATCGTAAGCTATACATCTCATTATTATTCATATCAAGTTATGTTTATATCATAGCTATAATATAGAGCACAGTAAAGTAGTGTTACGGATTACTTTAACTCTCTCCTTATCAGCCATTTTTAGAATCCCCCCGAAATTCACACCCACCCGACACAAAAATAGACTTTAGTTAATCAAACAAAAAAGTAACAAGTGCATTCTATACAGACTGTTGTTCAGCAAAATGATGTCTACAACGCAGTGTTTAGTATTTATAGCTGTAATCAAAGCATTTCTTTAAATTTTGTGATGTACAATAGAAATAGTGAGATAATTGTCGGTTGCATCGTAACGAATGTGACGATTTTCCTATCGTTGATAAGGAGAGGGTTAAAACATTTTATTAAGAGTTATTGCAATATTATGATTATATTACAGCTATACAGAACACAGTACAGTAACACTGACACAGCAATTGAATCAGCTTGATGAGTTATGTATGAGGACACAACACAGCTTGAAGCAGGAGATAGAGACCATGAATAGGAAAGACGTTTCGAAAGATGTCATGAAAGAAATCTCCAAGATGTTCAAGTATGAATGGTTGAAATATTTGTAATACACCACCTCAAAGCGGTATAATGTCTAGGTGATTTAGAATCTAAGAATTGTGTTTGAGCTTTGACCTTTTTAGAAATTATATAACGCAATGTCCACTAAACGTGCAAAAAGCGCTTTACAAAGGATCCCTAGTCAATAGCAAAACCTTGCATGTAGGACGAGACATGGCGCCTGTTATTATTACAATTTTTTTTCCGACATAGACAATGCTTTTGACGGCCAGGTATTCGTTTTTCACCTGGGTACGATGAGAGAATGTGGGTAAAGAACCTTCTTTAAGAACGCAACTATGCGTCGCTCAGAGCGGGACTCGAACCCAAGACTTTCCGATCCGAAGGTGAGTGTCATACCACAAAGACAACATAGCCGCACAATGAAATTGGTTTTATTGTCTGAAAAATAAAACTTGGGTTAATCTTATCTTTAATTGAAGTCAAAAGACATAGATGGCAAAATTAGAAATCTCCTATTTCTCGTCATGTCTACTGTAAATCGACTTTTTAGAACCTGGTTCAGCCCAGACATATTACCGCTTTGAGGCGATATAACACATTATTATCATGGTGTTATGTCAAGATGTAACTAATGAAAACAATTTAGTGTAATGTCAAGTTGATGAGAATCACAGATGTAATCAAATTTAACAAAACGTACTCAAGAGTGCTTTGCAAAGGCAAACAGCCTAACGGTAACATATAGAACGAGATGAGACGCCTATTAGGTGATATTTCAATTCCAATTTCCGACAGAGACAAGCCTTTTAACGACCAGGTACTCATTTTACACCTGAGTACGGTGATAGAATGTGAGTAGAGAGCCTTTTCCAAGGATTCAACTATGCGCCGAGCGAGGCTATAACCCAGGACCTTCCGATCCGAAAGCAAGTGTCATAGCCTTGAAACTGACCATCCATCTGACAATCCAAATGATATACTTTTTCTATAGATAGTATGCGCTTGGCTAAGAAGCTCATAACATTGCCATCCGGAAGTATAACGGACCAACACACAAAACTGTGTGTATCCATGAACGTTTATAATCAGGTTAATACAGTCCAGTGAGCATTACTCATAAACGCGGATGGCAAAAAACAATAACAAAGACCTGCGTGACGTCATCTTCGAACTATCTATATTTCGCTTGTCCAGACAATTTGACAAAGAGAAGAGTGGCAAACTAGATCACCAAGAGTTCAAGTCTTGTCTCTGTGCCCTTGGTTACGACTTACCCATGGTGGAAGAAGGACATGCAGACCCAGAATTCACAGCCATTCTAGACATTGTTGATCCCAACAGGTCAGTACTGGATGCAGCGAAGTACACGTTCTATTTGCAGGTCCAATTAAGAAAATGAGCATTTATATAGCGCAATATCCACTAAATTAAATGTGCTCAAAGCGCTTTACAATGGATCCCTGACCAACAGCAACACGTAACATGTAGAACGAGACATGACGCCTGCCAGGCGGACAGAGACAACGCTATTAACGGCCAGGTACTCATTTTACACCAGTATGTGAGTAAAGGACCTTCTCCAAGGACTCAACTATGCGCCGAGCGAGGCTCCAACCCAGGACCTTCCGATCCGAAAGCGAGTGTCATACCACAAGACCACATAGCCGCATGCAAATATGAGCGGGCTTGATTTAGCATGCACATACTTTACACTCGCACATTATAGTTTGAGAGTAGGCTATTTACATTAAACTTTAGCTTTTTATAAAGCGCAATATCCACTAAACGTGCTCAAATCGCTTTACAAAGGGTCTCTGACCAACAGTAATACGTAAAACGAGACATGACGCCTGTTAGGCGATAATAAAATTTTCTTTTCGACGGAGACAACGCTGTCAACGGCCAAGTACTCATTTTACAAATGAGTACGGTGAGAGAATGCTATTAATGAGCCTTTTCCAAGGATTCAACTATGTGCCGAGTGAGATTCGAACCCAGGACCTTCGATCCTAAAGCGAGCATCATACCACTAGACCACATAGCCGCACATAGCACTACAACAATGAAACCATAACCATTTAGATTATTTGATCTGAAGGTAAAAACACATCCGGTTCTTGATCTTGTGGGTATTGGAGTTTATATTGTTGATTTCTAAGCAGTTCCCATTTTCCATTATCGTAAATGCTTTTAATGTATATTTCATCTAGTTTAGTATTTCCGTTCTCTTAATATTCACCCTTGTAGTTAAAGCATATATATATATATATATATATATATATATATATATATATATATATATATATATATATATATATATATATAAAACCCAAACTTACAATCTAATATTGTTGTCGGGATGAACTAGACAAATGAAATTGTGTCTATCTAGTGTCAAAAGTATCAGAATAAGAAAATTTAAGTTATTTAAAGCGTAAAAAATCCATGATTCTCAATGAAAGTGTTATTTTAAAATTCTAAATTGATTTGTCCACTTTAAATTCCAATTATAAGCATTAGGTTCACATCGAAATGATACCATTTTAAAACAATAAGTCATTATGAATGATATGGCTTTCTGATCTTGTGGTATGACAATCGCCTTCAGACTGGTAGATACCTAGCTCAACAGGCGTGAAGTTGAATTCTTGGAAAAGGCTATTTACTCACATTCTCTCACCACAATCAGGTATATTATAACGAGTTTGTGAGCGGTAACAACTGTGATTCTGTCCATAAGGCAGGATTGTAATAGCACCTTAAAGGCATCAAGTCTTGACTTACTTGTTAACTATTTGTTGCATGTTAAGTAATTATTTCATAAGTGGATATAGAGAACAATATAAACGCTCAAATTAAATGAGCAACATGATGCAGGATGATGGGAAAAGAGAGGAACGGAATTGGATGGCACTCCTGTCAAAGGGTCAGGACTGTAGCTCAGAACCGGATAATGAAATGAAAGGAAAATTTCCAGGTACCATGTGCCTCGTGGCGCTGAAAGATTTAAGTTAGTACGTGGTATGTTTAAAAAAAACACGAATGCTTTTGTGGCATGATACACAATTCATGGTTCTTTGTTTTCATTTCAGAAATGGCCATGTGTCATTACAACAATACACGGCCTTCACGACTTGCTGGAAAGCGGAGAGCGTGAACTCGACTGTAAAGAATCTTTAAAATTAAAAGACCTTCTAAGTTGGATTTCAATGGAGTGGATAATATTTTATGTTTTAGAAGAAATTCAACTCCCCCCCCCCCCCCCCCATACTTTGAATGTGTTGCTGTGATGTAACAGGCATAGTTCAGATATGACTTTGATCGTATAACAGGCTCCCCGAGTTAAGCTCAAGGTGGCGATGAGTCCCCGGGAAAAAAAAAGAAGAAGAAGAAGAAGAAGAAGAAGAAGAAGAAGAAGAAGAAGAAGAAGAAGAAGAAGAAGAAGAAGAAGAAGAAGAAGAAGAAGAAGAAGAAGAAGAAGAAGAAGAAGAAGAAGAAGAAGAAGAAGCACCACAACAACAACAACAACAACAACAACAAAAAAAACAAAAACAAAAAACAAAAACAAAAAAAAAAACCAACAAAAACAACAACCCTCCCCCCCCCCAAAAAAAACAACAAAAAAAAAAAACCCACGCATATAAAACAACGTCCGTCCTGCTGGAGACATTTTAAAATCTCCCTCAAGTTCCCTCTTGTAAAGATTACATGTAAAAGCTGTATTTGATATAATTAACTCACTCAACCCTAACACCGACTATACCCGTAGTATACCCGGGGTTACTTTTACCCCATGCCTATTTATTACATTTTTCAGAGACAAATTATAGGCGTAGTATCAAAGCTAATGTTCTTAATTTTTACATGTTAATGGTAGTTGAATAAAACTATCTATGTACATGCTCATTTTTAATGCATTTTTTTTCCAATATTGAAAAATAGCAAAAATATCTAGGATTGAGTGAGTTAAAGCGTCGTGAAGCAGATTTAGCATTATAAATCCATGTGAATTCGCTATGAAAATACTCATTTATTGTATATTCATCTCTGCAATAATACGTTGCACGTTACACTCTAGGAGACACAAATAGTATTTCAAAGCGCAAATAGTATGGTAATAAATTGTAGGTAGGTTATTGAAAAAAAAATGTGTGTTAATTCTTTTATTATGCATTTTCCCATTTTTTACCATTATGATAATAGACACCGCTCCTAAATTTGGCAGCCAAAGGCAAGAAACCGGATATAGAAAGTCTTAATTCAAAGTCAACTTGATTGAAATAACGATTTTTAAAAGGCTGCCTCACTAAATCTACTCGCCTCAAAATGAAACCATCCTATTTGCCTAGAATCAGGTTATGCGACTTTGTGGTCCCGTGTTCGAGATATGCAGCTCAAAGTTCAGTTCTTGCAAAATGCTCTTTACTCATATTCACTCACCATGTTCATGTGCAAAACGAGTACATGGGCGGTAACAGGATTGCCTCTGTCGAAAAAGTATTATGTAATAGCGCCTATGGGCGCGTTTATCGTTCAAAGAGTTTATATTGAGCATTGCTGTTAATTTGGGACACCTTATAAAGATCACTAAGCACATTTAGTGGATATTGTTCTTTATATGTTCTAGTTTTAGGTCTGGTTTTGACGATGCTGATGAGCAAGAAAAAGAAAAAAAAATGAGAATTGTATCCTGGTTCCTGTTATGCCCTATCCACCAAACTGCACATGACGCCTTTACAATGAAAACCCCACAATTCCACCAAACAGCTGTATGTCTATGAGTGTGTAACACAAACAATGACGGTAATGACAAGTCCACTGAGCCAATAATTCAGAATCCAATGACCCGTGACATAGTAGCTGGCACGGGCTACTGGCTACTGGCTACTGGCTACTGAATCTTCCTTATTATGACAAAACGCAATATAGAGATGTCGTCCCGAAACGGTGTTATGACCGATGGATCTGATCTTAAACTTCGTATAGAAGGAACGAAATAGGGAACACAGTACTATGTGAAAAAACTGGTTCCTATTTCATTGGAAGTGTAAAACCACTCTTCCTGAGTACTGGAAACATACCTTGTGTAATTAATCTTCTGATTTCAGAGTGACGGCATCTTATTTTCTGGTTTTAAAATATGCTGGTCGTCAATAAAGATAATCAATTCTCTCTCTTTTACGTCCCGTTATCCTAAGAATCTGCCTATACATCCTGCTACTAAAATAGTCATGCCACCTTATCATCTAATATGTAACCTGAAGGACTGGTTGCACACTCCTCTTTCTGTGCATGCTTGGAAGAATTAACAATATTATTTGTTTTTAGACGAGACGTTTTAACATTGAGAGCAATTAAGCAAAATTTTGCCAAAAGATCGGAAAAAGCCAAGCTTAATCTATTAATTTGGTAGGACAAGGCCAATTTATCCAGTAACGTAGTTGGACCTTCTTGGTGTTGATTATAGACTCCATTATGTGCTTCATCACGTGATACTTTCAGAATTAACGTGATTACGCCTTCATGCCAGGTCAGCCATGAAAAGGGTGTGAAAGTATTTATTATCAAGCCACTTGCAGCTGACAGAGTGCGCTGTAATTACAAGGCGGTGGCCGTTTAATAACTGGTGTTGACTACGCCCAGAAAATCAACCCTTGACTTCTTTGACTCTTCTGTCAAAGTATATATATATATATAATATATATATATATATATATATATATATATATATAATAATGAGAGAGAGAGAGAGAGAGAGAGAGAGAGAGAGAGAGAGAGAGAGAGAGAGAGTCTTTTTCAAGGACTCAACTTTGCATCACCCACAGCCAGATTTTTGGCAGGCCCTAATAGTGTCAAACGTACTAGTCCTCTAGAGCTGCAAGGCTAAAGGCCTAGAGGTGGGGTTTATCCCGGTCACCGAATCTTCAAACCAACAGTAGCAATTGTTTATACCCTCCGGACAGGACGCTAGTTTATCGCAAAGTAATTTCTGCCAGGTCAAACATATCCAGCTAGCTATCTAAATTCCCGCTGGGTGGAAATGGAGGTATAAAATCATATCGGCTACATCAAGGTTCGATGTCGGTCCCTTGCTTCTGTTGCGAGTGCTCTACCAACTGAGCTATCGGGTCACCTATGTTAAATATAATGTGTCTCACGACCTCCAATTTTCGTGATAATCTATTTGCATTGAACAAATTAATGATTTCATAAGAAAACATAGTCGGCTTAAAGTTGATCTAAGATTAGACACAAGAATGCAAAACGAGATTCCATTTGCGCAATATCCTATCAATGTTCTAAAGAGCGCTGTATAACGGGTTCCATGTCAACCGAACACTTAAAACGTTGGACGAGAGATAGCACCTATGATGAGGATTTATAACAAGTTGTTTTATTACTCATAATAGAACATAAATAAAATTCCCTTCATTCATCTCCAAGGGGAAATGTGTCTCCAAGGGAAGACAGAAGTAACCCAGGTGTCAGCCGCAGTGCAGCGCCACAAACTGAGCCAGGGTGGGTGTACTTGCTTAAGGCCGGGTAGCGAGGGCGACAATGTAAAATCAAGCCCATAAATGTGTTCGGTTATCAGACCTGTAAATATGTGCACCTTTGTTCTTTCCGTTAACATATAAAGTTTGCCTTGTTTATCAAAGTTTAAAACAAACCTACCGGTCAAGCATTACTATTATTTTATATATATTATTAATTATTATTATATTATTATTATTATTATTATGATATATATTATTATATTATATATTATTATTATTATTTAGTATATTATTATTTAACTTATTATTATTATTTTATGATTATTATTATCATTACTTATTAATTATTATTATTATTATTATTATTATCATTATTATTATACTATTCATTTATTTATTATAATATATCTATTATTATATTTTCTAACATCATATTTTACATCATTATACACTATTTATACTTTTCCCCCTATTACAAGACCTGTAACCTAACAATTATTGCCTTTTTGGACAATACAGATTATTATTATTATAACTATTATTATTATTATTATTATTATTATTATTATTATTATTATTATTATTATTATTATTATTATTATTATTATTATTATTATTAATTAGATAAATGCTTGTAAACTGAAGTGCTAAATGCTTTGGCAGTCATTACTAAAAATAACTGTAACTCTATTGTATTGGCAGTCTTTTCGAGTGGGACAATGTTATTGGTCTTTCTTTTAAGTAATTCCTTCATGTTTGATCCATGGTAAAGGAGATTTATTCTTTGTAAAGCTGAAAACCTACAGTGTAGATTAATCCCGAGTCTAGCCCGGATGTCTGGAATGTCTCCTACGATTTTATGGTGTCTTAAAATCTGCGTATTACTCGAAAATAGCGGGACTCGAACAAGGGACCTATTAGTCCGAAGGCGAATTTCATACCCTATTTGATCGCAAACTGTACAATAGAGAATGTGTGATAAATCGACTGATGCGGAACCTTCCGACTAGCTATCTAAATTCCCGCTGGGTGGAAATGGAGGTATAAAATCATATCGGCTACATCAAGGTTCGATGTCGGTCCCTTGCTTCTGTTGCGAGTGCTCTACCAACTGAGCTATCGGGTCACCTATGTTAAATATAATGTGTCTCACGACCTCCAATTTTCGTGATAATCTATTTGCATTGAACAAATTAATGATTTCATAAGAAACCATAGTCGGCTTAAAGTTGATCTAAGATTAGACACAAAATGCAAAACGAGATTCCATTTGCGCAATATCCTATCAATGTTCAAGGAGCGCTGTATAACGGTTCCATGTCAACCGAACACTAAAACGTTGGACGAGAGATAGCACCTATGATGAGGATTTATAACAAGTTGTTTTATTACTCATAATAGAACATAAATAAAATTCCCTTCATTCATCTCCAAGGGGAAATGTGTCTCCAAGGAAGACAGAAGTAACCCAGGTGTCAGCCGCAGTGCAGCGCCACAAACTGAGCCAGGGTGGGGTGACTTGCTTAAGGCCGGTAGCGAGGGCGACAATGTAAAATCAAGCCCATAAATGTGTTCGGTTATCAGACCTGTAAATATGTGCACCTTTGTTCTTTCCGTTAACATATAAAGTTGCTGTTTATCAGTTTAACAAACTACGTCAGCATTATATTTATATATTATTATATTATAGTTTATAATTATATTATATTATTATCTATTATGAGTTCATTAAGCATTACTATTATTACTATTATTATTATTATTATTATTATTATTTATTATTATTATTATTATATATTATTATTATATATTATTATTATTATTATTCATTATTATTATTATTTATATTATTATTAATTATTATTATATTTATTATATTATTATTATTATCATAATTACTATCAGTATTATTATCATCATTATTACCACTATTTTAATTACTTTTCCCCCCTATTACAAGACCTGTAACCTAACAATTATTGCCTTTTTGGACAATACAGATTATTATTATTATAACTATTATTATTATTATTATTATTATTATTATTATTATTATTATTATTATTTATTATATTATTATTATATTATTAGAAAATGCTTGTAAACTGAAGTGCTAAATGCTTTGGCAGTCATTACTAAAAATAACTGTAACTCTATTGTATTGGCAGTCTTTTCGAGTGGGACAATGTTATTGGTCTTTCTTTTAAGTAATTCCTTCATGTTTGATCCATGGTAAAGGAGATTTATTCTTTGTAAAGCTGAAAACCTACAGTGTAGATTAATCCCGAGTCTAGCCCGGATGTCTGGAATGTCTCCTACGATTTTATGGTGTCTTAAAATCTGCGTATTACTCGAAAATAGCGGGACTCGAACAAGGGGACCTATTAGTCCGAAGGCGAATTTCATACCCTATTTGATCGCAAACTGTACAATAGAGAATGTGTGATAAATCGACTGATGCGGAACCTTCCGACTAGCTATCTAAATTCCCGCTGGGTGGAAATGGAGGTATAAAATCATATCGGCTACATCAAGGTTCGATGTCGGTCCCTTGCTTCTGTTGCGAGTGCTCTACCAACTGAGCTATCGGGTCACCTATGTTAAATATAATGTGTCTCACGACCTCCAATTTTCGTGATAATCTATTTGCATTGAACAAATTAATGATTTCATAAGAAACCATAGTCGGCTTAAAGTTGATCTAAGATTAGACACAAAAATGCAAAACGAGATTCCATTTGCGCAATATCCTATCAATGTTCAAGGAGCGCTGTATAACGGGTTCCATGTCAACCGAACACTTAAAACGTTGGACGAGAGATAGCACCTATGATGAGGATTTATAACAAGTTGTTTTATTACTCATAATAGAACATAAATAAAATTCCCTTCATTCATCTCCAAGGGGAAATGTGTCTCCAAGGGAAGACAGAAGTAACCCAGGTGTCAGCCGCAGTGCAGCGCCACAAACTGAGCCAGGGTGGGGTGACTTGCTTAAGGCCGGGTAGCGAGGGCGACAATGTAAAATCAAGCCCATAAATGTGTTCGGTTATCAGACCTGTAAATATGTGCACCTTTGTTCTTTCCGTTAACATATAAAGTTTGCCTTGTTTATCAAAGTTTAAAACAAACCTACCGGTCAAGCATTACTATTATTACTATTATTATTATTATTATTATTATTATTATTATTATTATTATTATTATTATTATTATTATTATTATTATTATTATCATTATTATTATTATTATCATTATTATTATTATTATAATGTCTATTTGATTATAACTACATTTTACTCAAATCGATACGAGTACCTGATTTTGGTTTATTATAAGATTGCTTGTACAAATGATCATTGTTATATCCACCTCCTCCTCCTCCTCCTCATTATCATCATCATCATCATCATCATCATCATCATCATCATCATCATCATCATCATCATCATCATCATTATTATTATTATTATTATTATTATTATTATTATTATTATTATTATTATTATGATAAATGCTTGTAAACTGAAGTGCTAAATGCTTTGGCAGTCATTACTAAAAATAACTGTAACTCTATTGTATTGGCAGTCTTTTCGAGTGGGGAAATGTTATTGGTCTTTCTTTTAAGTAATTCCTTCATGTTTGATCCATGGTAAAGGAGATTTATTCTTTGTAAAGCTGAAAACCTACAGTGTAGATTAATCCTGAGTCCAGATGTCTGGAAATATGTCTCCTACGATGTTATGTTGTCTTAAAATCTGCGTATTACTCGAAAATAGCGGGACTCGAACAAGGGGACCTATTAGTCCGAAGGCGAATTTCATACCCTATTTGATCGCAAACTGTACAATAGAGAATTTTAAAAAATTTGTGATAAATCGACTGATGCGGAACCTTCCGACTGGCGGTGAGAATGACGCCCTACAGTCGGCGCCACGGTTAAGGTGGAAGTGTGAGTCATGATGATGATGATGATGATGATAATGGTGATGATGATGATGATGATGATGATCATGAGGATGATGATGATGATGATGATGATGATGATGATGATGATGATCACGAGGATGATGAGGATGATGGATGATGATGATGATGATGATGATAATGGTGATGATGATGATGAGCAAGATGATGATGATGATAATGAT
Source organism: Berghia stephanieae (assembly GCF_034508935.2). NCBI lineage: Eukaryota > Metazoa > Mollusca > Gastropoda > Nudibranchia > Aeolidiidae > Berghia > Berghia stephanieae. The sequence continues at coordinate 29,210,307 of NC_088368.1, read as the reverse complement.
GATGATATGATGATTATGATGATGATGATAATTGTGATTATTGAGCTTTTTTGATATATATTTTTAAATATAGCGCAATATCCACTAAACGTGCCCAAAGTCTTTACAAGCGGTCCCTGGCCAACAGCAACACTTAACATATAGGACAGGAAATGACTCCTTTAAGGCGATATTACATTTTTTTTAGGAGAGAGACAACGCTGTTAATGGACAGTTACTCGTTTAACACCTGAGTACGGTGAGAGAATGAGAGTAAAGAGCCTTTTCCAAGGACTCAACTATGCGCTGAGTGAGGTTCGAACCCAGGACCTTCCGATCTGAAAGCGCGTGTCATACCGCAAGACTACATAGCCGCATGATGATGATGATGACGATGATGATGATGATGATGATGATGATGATGATGATAATGAGGAGGAGGAGGAGGAGGTGGATATAACAATGATCATTTGTACAAGCAATCTTATAATAAACCAAAATCAGGTACTCGTATCGATTTGAGTAAAATGTAGTTATAATCCTCCTTTTACGAAAACTGCGCAGACTACTGCGCTTTAGTATCAGCCAAGAGGAATAAATTATGATATATATATATATATATATATATATATATATATATATATATATATATATATATAGAGAGAGAGAGAGAGAGAGAGAGAGAGAGGAGATAAAAAGAGAAAATAAGGAGTACTGTGAGTGTGGGTGGCCATCCATAAATCCTGTAGAAGGAAGAAGACGAGTACTGTATTGATGGGGGGAATCAACCCGCTCCCGCCTCTTTTCTTCACAAAACAAAAATAATGTATAATGAATGGCATTAATATATCCTATCATAATACATTTATCTATAACAAATGATGAAAATAGCGCAGACTGTAACATGACACAATCATTATTGTGAACTAAGCTTTTATTTTCTTATTAGTGACAATTTACATGGATCAGATTAATATGTGATTCATCACCTTAAATCACTATCATGTCCGATAATCAAGGGATTTTAAACTTAAACGGACCAGAAATGTGAAATATTATCTTTTTTTTATCAGTTTACGAAATTATATTCTTTCTCCCCAATAAAGCATAAAGACTTAATTCAAGTCTCATATCTTTTACTATGAATTCAATTCTTCCTATCTAAACCGACGTTTAGAAGCGAATGACCCCATGTTTTACTATACAGGCATGTTAACAACCGATTTTGATTTATTGTTGGTCAAGACCGATGTCCGAATCTTACATCAAGAGGACGTAGGCACTTCCTGCAAAAATATACATGCTAATGGCTTACCGTGAGGATGACGCCCAAATTTGGGAATCTCCAGTGAGTAGAAAACCTCACAGCCTAACCAGCGTGACACGTTGCTTAAGACTTGATGTCCCTTCTGCCACTCAAGTCTTATGGACAAAAAGAAATTCTTAAAAAGTCTAAGTCACATCTACTTTTTGCGGCTTTGTGGTCTTGTGGTATAACACTCGCTTTCGGATCGGAAGGGCCCGGATTCGAACCTTGCTCGGCGCCTAGTTGAATCCCTGGAAAAGGCTCTTTACTCACAATCTGTCACCACACTCAAGTGTAAAATGAGTACTGGCCGTTAACAGCACTGCTTCTGTCGGGAAACATTGTAATATCACCTAACAAGCGTCGTGTGACGTACGTGTTACGTGTTGCTGTTGGTCAGGGATCCTTTGTAAAGCTCTTTGAGCACATTTAGTAGATACTGCACTACATAAAAAAGCTCAAGAATGTTAGATACTCCATTTCTTTAATTGTAGGGAAAGAAGACATGATTACTGCCATTAGACTACGGTCCAGAACTTGCCCAAAGTGGTCTCATTACTCAGGGAGTGAGACCGAAGAGTCAACCATAATCTGTCTTTTTGACCGCTCAGCGCGTTGGGCAATCGGATGTCGCGCTGTTTTTGAGAGAGTGTATCAAGAAGCCCAGGGCAATATTAATTATATGTCTGAACAACGAATTATTTTTAGAAATCTAAATGTATGTGCCAGATAACAATTACTTTTTTCAGAGTGTCCCTAATTAAATTTATAAAATTCAAATTACTAGTCAAAATGTAGCGTTATGTTAAATGAATTCTATGTGCTCTACCAACTGAGCTATCGGGACATGGGTAGTTACCTATCATTAAGGGTATTAGATGATTCAATATATGATTTTTTTTATAACATAAAAATGAAAACCAATCACAGTTTAAGTGGGTTCTCTTTTAAAACGAATGAAACTTGCATTTATTAAATGCGAAGGTCCGCCTTAATGTGGCGAATGAAATTCTGTGCCTTTTGATGAATGGATTATGGCACCTATATGCCAGCCCCCCTCTTCATATGTGTCGAGTAATTATTATTTCCCTATTGCGTAGTGTCCCTAATTGAAATGCTTCACAAGGAGGTCAAAATGTAACGGTATGTGGGGAAAAACCCTCTATATGCCATCTAACAGTCTAAATCTATGAGGTGAATTGTACCATTATTTCCGGTGGTCAGGAAGAAAGGAAACCGGGCATAACGGGGGAACTGGCATCTAGGTGACATAATCCATTCATCAAAAGGCATAGAATTTCATTCGCCACTATTAAGGCAGATTTTCGCATTCAATAAATTCAAGTTTTATTCGTTTTAAAAGAGAACCCACTTAAACAATGGTGTTCATTTGTATGTTATAAAAAAATCATATATTGAATCATCTAATACCCTTAATGATAGGTAACTACCCAGGTTGGGAGTTTCGATAGCTCAGTTGGTAGAGCACTCACTTCACACGTAAAGCGACCGAGATCGATCCTGGGTGCAGTCGAGGTTGTTTTTTTCTGACCCTCCCCCTCCACCCCCACCTGTCCATCCTGCAGGAATTGTGGTTAGCTGTTTCTGTTAGATCTAACGAAAAGTACTTTGCGTTAGAATAGCGTCTTATCCAAAGGATGGCAAGCTATTTCTATTACCGTTTCACACGATAGAAACTTGATAAACTCCGCCTCCGTGGATATAATGGCTCTGAAGGACTACTTTTAAAAAAAAACTTACAAGGTTACAAAATGGACAGAAACACACGGAAAGACTGCCCAACTCTATCACAAATCGATCTCATTACGTATGTATACGTTCCATCTATAGACATTTCATGTTATCAGCTCTCGCATTGAATGTGAAAATTTCTCCCCGTCTCTATCTTGCTCGTATGAAAAACACAAGATAATCCTAATCTTAAAAAAAAAGTAATGAAATCAATGGTCATACTATCAACTTCTCAATACACCACGTATGGTCAAGAGGAAATTATGGTGGAAAAAGCTTTGCTATTATGCCCGTGGTTGAAGGGGAAAATAAGACTGACATATACAATGAACAAAATTGACGTCTCTCAGTTCTTTGTTATTGTTTTTAGACAGCCAAATTTATGACAAGTTCTCACTAAATTATATCAATCAGACTATAAACATTCAAAATTACACATAATTGTGTTTGTTCGTTCATTATAACCGACTTGCGGATATTGTAAGTATTTTACCTAAACGCATAGCGTCAATGGGCGAAATGTTATCAAATACCGTAGCGAGTCTACGAATTTGATAGAAAACTTCCTGTTACACGAAAGAAAGAGCAGGCTCATAGGAGAAACGGACGTGCAGGCGACGAACACTATAGTGTAAACCACTGTATAATTTCCCTATGGCAAGGTGTCCCAAATTAAAAGGCTTTTTAGTACAGGTCAAAACATAGCGATACTTTGTTTTCTTTGTGGTTCGGGCGAGGACGAGAATTTCGATAATTGGAACAAATAGGTTAGCAGTAGAAAGGATTGATACTGAATGAAAACAATCCGGTGTGTTGTGTGTGTTCATTAATTAAAGTTAATCATTGTTGTAATCCAGCAGGACATAATATATCGCACATTACATTTGGTTTATTTGTTTTTCACGTTCCTCTTTGCTCATTCGGTGTTTGTTCCAGAAACCGTCTATTGTTTGCACACAGTTTCAATCCACATTCTTTCCATTTTCACATTTCTGTGAGTAATCTTGAAAGTGTAATAAATAGTGGAAGGATTGGAGTTGAAAAACAATAGGTAACACTAATAGATATATAACTTACAAGAATATGTACCGTTTATGATTTTTTTAAAAACGGCTTGTTGTTAAAGATGTGAGTTAACTCTCTCCTTACCAACCAGTTTTATAATTTCCCTCTAAAATTCACACCCACCCGACACAAAAATAGACTTTTCCTAATCAAACAAAAAAGTAACAAGTGCATTCTATACAGAATGTTGTTCGGGAAAATGATGACTGCAACACAGTTTCTAGTATTTATAGCTGTAATCAAATCACTTCTTTAGATTTTGTGACGTACAAGAGAAATCCGAATGAGAAAATTGTCGGTTGCATCGTAACGAATGTGACGATTTTCCTATGGTTGGTAAGGACAACGTTAATTGCAATAATCATTAAATAAAGTATTGACTAGTTAGTTGCTGTGGTGCTCGATTCGTGCTAGTTGAATCAGTGTTACAATCCAATAGGATAAAACATTATAATTATATTGTTGTAGACGGACTGTGTAAGTTGGAACAGGGAGTTAAAATATAACAAGTTAGAATATACCTAACAAGAGTGTGTGCTATTTACTTTCTTATTTAAAATGTTTCTTACTATTATGTCCCCTAAAGGGTCCTTGTATGACTATGTGGTCCAGTGGTATGACAATTGCCTTCGGACAAGTAGTTACAGGGTTCGATACCCGTTCTTTACTCACATTCACTCGCCGCACTAAGGTGTAAAATTAGTATTTAAAAAAAAATTGATCTTTTATATAGCGCAATATTCACTAAATATGCTCAAAGCGCTTTACAAGGAGTATCTGGTCAACAGCAACATTTAACATAATATATGACCGCGCATGACGCCTCTTAGGCGATATTACAATTTTTCGGACAGAGACAACGCTGTTAATGGCTAGGTACTCTTTTTACATCTGAGTACGGTGAGAGAATGGAACGTGTGTAAAGAGCCTTTCCAAGGACTCAACTATGCGCCGAGCAAGGCTCGGTCCGAAAGCGAGTGTCACACCACATGACCACACAACCGCAAACGAGTACCAGGCCATAAACGGTGTTGCCTCTGTTGGAGAAAAAAAATATGTAATAACGCCTTATAGGCGTCATGGTCTCATCTTACATGTTAGTTGTTACTGTAAAGTGCTTTGAGTATGTGAAGTGGATATTGCGCTATATAAATTGTCTAGATTAAAAAAAAATATACGTGACCAATTACCAGAAATGTATTATGTCGAGATTTAGATGCTTAGAATTAGATTCATAGTACAACCATAAGACAGTTTATATCATTTCGAAGAATGAGTGTTATAATTTCTTCAAACGACTAAAAATTAACATTGAATATTTCCGATCATTTTAGGTTCAATATCACCTTTTTAATTGGCAGCTGGTTTATCTGACATAAATACCATCTCGAAGTGATTGATTGTGTGTGTGTGTGTGTGTGTGTGTGTGTGTGTATGTGTGTGTGTGTGTTATTTGCAATAATCATACATGTATTATAGGGTGTTTGATGTTGTTGATACTACTGTTTTGAAATTTTTTAAAAAAAGGTAAAAGAGTGAGAAACCAACAAGGAATGTATCGGAATAAAACATATTTAACCAACTCTAATTTTTCCAGATTTCATGTAATCATATAAACATTTTAATTGTTTTCCGCTGCTGATCCACTGTTCTAAACCCCAAAACGGTTCTTGTTTAATTGTTTCGTTTACTTTTGAAGCTGGTATATTTATTTTAATTTTATACAACAGTAAACAGGCTTTTGTAGTAAAAACAAAGCCATCACATTTCATAATATAGATTAGAAGTTTAAGGTCAAAACAACAAACCAAAACAAACTAAAAAATCCCCCCAAGCAAAGCCACCCCAGAGAAAGGGAATGAGAGAGAGAAAGAAGAGAGAGAGAGAGAGAGAAGAGAGAGAGAGAGAGAGAGAGAGAGACAGAGAGAGAGAGAGAGAGAGAGAGAGAGAGAGAGAGAGAGAGAGAGAGAGAGAGAGAGAGAGGAGGAGGAGGACCACAGGCTTTCCCTCTCATAGCTTGTTACAGGAATAATAATAATATAATATGGAGTATGATGAAGATGGTGAATGGTGTTATAGGGGAATTGTGGAAGTGAAGGATTGTAACGAAAATATTAGGAAGGTTGTTCTGATGATGATGATGATGATGATGATGATGATGACGATGATGATGATGATGATGATGATGATGATGATGATGATGATGATGTTGTTGATGCCGGTTTTTTTGTTGTTTTTTTTTTAACGATAACTACTATGTTACTAGTGTGCATCTTCTGTGAGTGTGTCTATGTCAATATCGTATTGTTATAAATGTGTAACCAAATGACAAATTGCCACTTTTTTGGGGACAATAAAGATATATATTATTATTATTATTATTATTATTATTATTATTATTATTATTATTATTATTATTATTATTATTATTATTATTTCAAAGAGCATGTCGGATGTTTGGCACAGTTTGCAACAACAACAAATAAAAAATGATATTTTTTTCTTTGACATAAGATGCCGATAGCGCCTGAATTTTTCGACGTATTACAAAAACATATTGGAATATATGTGGTTTTGGAAACATAAATTGAAAGTAAAATTGAGCTTTTTATACAGCGCAATATCCACTGGCCATCAACGTATAGAAACAGTTTCAAGAATTTCGAGTTTGTTAGACAATAATCAATACAAGTTACTGCTGCAATTTTAAAACACGGGCAACGCTTTTTGTGAGTCTCACTGCAGGATTAATATACAAATCTAAGCATTGTTGTAATGGCTTTCATGGTAGATCCGTGGGGCTTGTCGAGATTTTAACAAATTGATTGTGAACAGAATAGAACTATTCCCACT